>NC_035107.1:12621147-12805595 GCF_002204515.2 Aedes aegypti
TATCGTGCCAGTAGGGTTTCGTTCTACTTAGTCGTAAGCGCTATTATTCGTCGTATCAAACTTAAAATGTTCCACTACGGCGGATATTCCAACTTACCTGCGACATAGATTCATTTCCAAGAATAATTTTGTGTAAGCATTTATGGTTCGTACACTTACTACAGTATTTCGTTAAATAACTTCAGTTCAATTATCCACTTAGCTCTTTTTCACCGAAATAGCATGCACGAACACGATTTGAGAGAAATGCTTAACGATCGACACCAGTCACACCACTTTATTATACAAGCTCCCTCCCGCCCCCCTGTGTGACATACTTCGCCAGGCACTTATTTTCACTATGGAAAACCTTCGTACTTCTTCACTAAATGATTTCATTCCAATCACACGCCGTAAAAATTCTATAATTCACGGAATTTTATGGCCAACAAAAGACGATTTCACCGTAGCTTACAATAAAAACACGTTGAAGATAGTTTCTCCCTTTATTTAGTGGCTACACAATTGTTTACTCATCTACTTGCATATTTATAGGAATCGTGTAACTTTTGAGCAACAGCACACTAAAATCAATTTCGTCATAATGCGCCTTACCCAGCTTAAACCCACTTTAATGAGTAGTTATAAGTTAACGTGAACAATCTAAAACTGTCAGATTCCCCAAAAGCGTCAAATCCCAAAAATGTCAAAATCATGTTGGCCACGGTTCATATATATGTGGTTGACACGCTTGGAGGGCCCGTGAAAAATACGGTTCCTTTGATTGTGCTGTTTTAGCTGCACTGTGAGCAAATGCAATAATTGTACGGGTCGAAAGAAATTGTGTTCATATGTTTGGGCTGAATTTTGATGACGAACAATGCGTTTCAAAGGAAATTAGTATATTCCATCATGCTAAAGACATGGAGGGCGATGCCCGTAGATTTATATATTCTAGTAAAACATTTTATATAGCGTTGATATGTTGTGTTTTGACCACTCCATATATCACAGAGAGCCGTTGTGAGACAAATCTGGAGACTGAATGCGACAGAATTAAAAACGATACGGACGGATTGAGATATACGCGCAAGAAGCATTTTCTTTGCATCATTTTTAAAAAGAGAATTCAAGAATTTATCAATATCTTTTCATTGTACCAATGCTAATAGGCGTTTTGAGAAAAAATCGTTTGCCATCCCGGTTTGTATCAGCATCAATTCACTGCAATACTGGGGAAAATTGCAGATCTCACTGCAGCGCATGCTAAATACGATGGATACTAGCACATCCCAACCCCTCTAATGTGAAACACCTCTCCCCCAACGTAAACAGCGAGAGAAATGGATTTTATTCAGTGAGTCCTTTATCAGTGAGAGATAAGCGGAAGTAACAATGGAATTGGTTTCGGGCAACAGACGCGAGCAGGGTTCTCGAGGTTTGCCGCCGTCGGAGAATAACTATTGTAACTCAGACATGACTTCGCTCATTGCTACAAAAGTGTAATTTTGTTTCGTTACTAGGGTGCTTTAAAGGGCAAAGTTTAACAAAACTAAATAAACAGTGTGGAAAAAAATTCGACAAACCAGAATATTGCATTGACAATGAGATTCATTAACTTGTAACTATTTCAATACTATTTGCTCTATGGAACACACTTTACCCGACATAATTTACGCGGATATACATTAACTGCCTCAAGAAAAGTTTCGAAACAAGCATAGCGCATGTTCGTTTGGCTCTCGCTTTGACAGTTCTCGCTGCTTGATTGGGCTCACACTTTGACAAAAATGTCAGCTTCCGCGAATCTCTCTTATAAAAGATCACTAGATTTTATCATTGCTCTCGTTTGTCGCATCTATTTGCCGACTTGTTGACAACTTGCGATACATTGCCGATCGTGGACCGTAACAGATGGGAATGTTTTTTTTTCCGCTTGTTTTGAACGTTCTTAAGCGAAGTATTGCCCACTTCACCCAGAAAGGTAGATGCGCCTATCGTCCGATGCGTGGGAATTTCTTGCCAGACTGGCTCAAAGGAAATGCATTTTTCTGTT
This sequence comes from Aedes aegypti, assembly GCF_002204515.2. Lineage (NCBI taxonomy): Eukaryota > Metazoa > Arthropoda > Insecta > Diptera > Culicidae > Aedes > Aedes aegypti. Next base: position 12,623,183 of record NC_035107.1, read on the forward strand.
GATCGGCAAGTTACGCAGTTGCAAGAAGAAATGTCAATTCAATGAGGACGCTCGACCTTTAGGAAATTTTCTTGACCATTTCTTGGGAGCCGAAGATTTGTACTTTTCTTGAGCGAAGCAACATACCTTAGATTAAAAGCCTGATTCCTGCTGACCAGTAATATTTCGGCCTATCTTGATGCGGCACTGGGAAATTTCTCTGCCAAGGAATCGACTCAAGATGCGGCTTTTTTTTCTTGTGACGCAGTAACACAGTTGAAACGAATGGTCAGTTCGAATTGGGAGTCGGCTTGGTAAAAAATTTCTGCAAGGAATCGGCGGAAAACTTTTTTTTAACGGATTCCTTTCAGTAGGGCAAATCAGGCTTAAAAATCAATGGGAGAGTATTCTGCAATGCATGCCTCATGAGTAATCGGCGCGCCATTTTACAGCTGGCTCAATAGGCCCTGTCTCAATCCAATCAAATCCAATCCAAAATCCAAATCCAATCCAAATCCAATCCAAATCCAATCCAAATCCAATCCAAATCCAATCCAAATCCAATCCAAATCCAATCCAAATCCAATTCCAAATCCAATCCAAATCCAATCCAAATCCAATCCAAATTCCAATCCAAATCCAATCCAAATATCCAATCCAAATCCAATCCAAATCCAAATTCAAATCCCAATCCAAATCCAATTCCAAATACCAATCCAAATCCAATCCAAATCCAAATCCCAAATCCAATCCAAAATCCAAATCCAAATCCAATATCCAAATCCAATCCAAATCCAATCCAAATCCAATCCAAATCCAATATCCAAATCCAATCCAAATCCAATCCAAATCCAATTCCAAATCCAATACCAAATCAATATCCAAAATCAATATCAAAATCCAATCCAAATCCAATCCAAATTCCAATCCAAATCCAATCCAAATCCAATCCAACAATCCAAATCCAAATCCAATCATCCAAATCCAATCCAAATCCAATCCAAATCCAATCCAAATCCAATCCAAATCCAATCCAAAATCCAATCCAAAATCCAATCCAATCCAAATCCAATCCAAAATCAAATCCAATCCAAATCCAATCCAAAATCCAATCCAAATCCAATCCAATCCAAATCCAATCCAAATCCAAATCCAAATCCAAATCCAAATCCAATCCAAATCCAATCCAAATCCAATCCAAATCCAATCCAAATCCAATCCAAATCCAATCCAAATCCAATCCAAATCCAATCCAAATCCAATCCAAATCCAATCCAAATCCAATCCAAAATCCAATCCAAATCCAATCCAAATCCAATCCAAATCCAACAATCCAAATCCAATCCAAATCCAATCCAAATCCAATCCAAATCCAATCCAAAAATCCAATCCAAATCCAATCCAAATCCAATCTCCAAAATCCCAATCCAAATCCAATCCAAATCCAGATCCAAATCCAATGCCAAATCCAATCCAAAATCCAAATCCAAATATCCAATCCACAATCTAATCCAAATCCAATCCAAATCCAAATCCAAATCCCAATCCAAATCCATCCAAATCCAATCCAAATCCAAATCCAAATCAATATCCAATCCAAATCCAATCCAAATTCCAATCCAAAAATCCAATCCAAATCCAAATCCAAAATCCAATCCAAATCCAATCCAACCAATCCAATCCAAATCCAATCCAAATCCAAATCCAAATCCAATCCACCAATCCAAATCCACAATCCAATCCAAATCCAATCCAAATCCAATCCAAATCCAATCCAAATCCAATCCAAATCCAAATCCAATCCAAATCCAATCCAATCCAATCCAAATCCAATCCAACAAATCCAATCCAAATCCAAATAATCCAAATCCAATATCAAATCCAATCCAAATCCCAATCCAAATCCAATCCAAAATATCCAATCCAAATATCCAATCCAAATCCAATCCAAATCCAATCCAAATCCAATCCAAAATCCAATCCAAATCCAATCCAAATCCAATCCAAAAATCCAATCCAAATCCAACCAAATCCAATATCCAAATCCAATCCAAAATCCAATCCAAATCCAATCCAAAATCCGACAAATCAAATCCAAATCCAATCCAAATCCAATCCAAATAATCCAATCCAAATCCAATCCAAAAATCCAATCCAAATCCAATCCAAATCCAATCCAAATCCAATCCACAATCTCCAATCCAAATCCAATCCAAATCCAAATCCCAAATCCAATCCAAATCCAATCCAAATCCAATCCCAAATCCAACAATCCAAATTCCAATCCAAATCCAATTCCCAAATCCAATCCAAATCCAATCCAAAATCCAATCCAACAATCCAAAATCCAATCCAAATCAATCCAATCCAAAAATCCAATCCAAATCCAATCCAAATCCAATCCACCAATCCAATCCAAATCCAATCCAACAATCCAATCCAATCCAAATCCAATCCAAATCCAATCCAATAATCCAAATCCAATCCAAATCCAATCCAAATCCAATCCAAATAATCCAATCCAACAATCCAATCCAAATCCAATCCAAATCCAATCCAAAATCCAAATCCAATCCAAATCCAATCCAAATCCAATCCAAAATCCAATCCAAATCCAATCCAAATCCAATCCAAATCCAATCCAAATCCAATCCAAATCCAATCCAAATCCCAATCCAAATCCAATCCAAATCCAAATCCAACAATAATCCAATCCAAATCATCCAATCCAAATCCAATCCAAATCCAATCCAAATTCCAATATCCAAATCCAAATCCAAAAATCCAATCCAAATCCAATCCAAATCCAATCCAAAAATCCAATCCAAATATCCAATCCAAATCCAATCCAAATCCAATCCAAATCCAATCCAAATCCAATCCAAAATCCAATCCAAATCAAACCAATTCCAATCCAAATCCAATCCAATCCAATCCAAATCCAAATCCAATCCAATCAATCCAAAATCCAATCCAATCCAATCCAAATCCAATCCAAATCCAATCCAAAATCCAATCCAATCCAACAATCCAATCCAAAATCCAATCCAAATCCAATCCAAATCCAATCCAAATCCAATCCAAATCCAATCCAAATCCAATCCAAAGCAACAAATCCAATCCAATCCAAATCCAATCCAAATCCAAAATCCAATCCAAATCCACCAATCCAATCAATCCAATCCAAATCCAACCAATCCAATCCAATCCAAATCCAAATCCAATCCAAATCAAATCCAATCCAAATCCAATCCAAATCCAATCCACCAAATCCAATCCAAATCCAATCCAATCCAATCCAAATCCAATCCAAATCCCAATCCAAATCCAATCCAATCATCCAATCCAATCCAATCCAACAATCCAATCCAAATCCAATCCAAATCCAATCCAAATCCAATCCAAATCCTCCAAATCCAATCTCAAAATCCAATCCAAATCCATAATTTACTCTCTTTTAAAAAAGTATTCAAAAATGTTTTCAACGAAGTCTTCAAAGAAGTCTTCAAAGAGATCTTCGAAGAAGTCTTCAAAGAAACCTTCGAAAACGTCTTCAAGGAAGTCTTCAAAGAAGTCTTCGAAGAATTCTTCAAAGAAGCCTCTGAAGAAGTCTTCGAAGAAGTTTTCAAAGATGTCTTCGGAGAAGTCTTCAAAGAAGTCTTCGGAAAAGTCTTCAAAGAAGTCTTCAAAGAAGTCTTCAAAGATGTCTTCAAAGAAGTCTTAAAAGAAGTCCTTAAAGAAGTCTTCGAAGAAGTCTTCGGAGAAGTTTTCAAGAAGTCTTAGAAGAAGTCTTCAAAGAAGTCTTCAAAGAAGTCTTCAAAGAAGTCTTCAAAGAAGTCTTCGAAGAAGTCTTCAAAGAAGTCTTCGAAGAAGTCTTCAAAGAAGTCTTCGAAGAAGTCTTCAAAGAAGTCTTCGAAGAAGTCTTCAAAGAAGTCTTCGAAGAAGTCTTCAAAGAAGTCTTCGAAGAAGTCTTCAACCGAAGTCTTCGAAGAAGTCTTCAAAAAAGTCTTCGAAGAAGTCTTCAAAGAAGTCTTCGAAGAAGTCTTCAAAAAAGTCTTCGAAGAAGTCTTCAAAGAAGTCTTCAAAGAAGTCTTCGAAGAAGTCTTCAAAGAAGTCTTCAAAGAAGTCTTCAAAGAAGTCTTCGAAGAAGTCTTCAAAGAAGTCTTCGAAGAAGTCTTCAAAGAAGTCTTCGAAGAAGTCTTCAAAGAAGTCTTCGAAGAAGTCTTCAAAGAAGTCTTCGAAGAAGTCTTCAAAGAACTCTTCGAAGAAGTCTTCAACGAAGTCTCAAAGAAGTCTTCGAAGAAGTCTTCAATGAAGTCTTCGAAGAAGTCTTCAAAGAAGTCTTCAAAGAAGTCTTCAAATAATTTTTCAAAGAAATTTTCAAGGAAGTATTCAAAGAAGTTTTCAAAGAAGTTTTCAAAGAAGTCTTCAAAGAAGTCTTCAAAGAAGTCTTCAAAGAAGTCTTCAAAGAAGTCTTCGAAGAAGTCTTTAAAGAAGTCATCGAAGAAGTATTCAAAGAAGTGTTCAAAGAAGTCTTCGAAGAAGTCTTCCAAGAAGTCTTCAAAGAAGTCTTCAAAGAATTTTTCAAAGAAGTTTTCAATGAAGTCTTCAAAGAAGTCTTCAAAGAAGTCTTCAAAAAAGTCTTTAAAGAAATCTTTGAAGAAGTCCTCAACGAAGTCTTCGAAGAAGCCCTAAAAGAAGTCTTCAAAGAAGTCTTCAAAAAAGTCTTCGAAGAAGTCTTCAAAAAAGTCTCTAAAGAAGTCTTTAAAGAAGTCCTCTACGAAGTCTTCGAAGAAGTACTCAAAGAAGTCTTCGAAAGAAAGTCTTCGAAGAAGTCTTCGAAGAAGTCTTCAAAGAAGTCTTCAAAGAAGTCTTCAAAGAAGTCTTCAAAGAAGTCTTCAAGAGTCTTCAAAAAGTCCCCAAAGAAGTCTTCAAAGAATTTTTCAAAGAAGTTTTCAATGAAGTCTTCAAAGAAGTCTTCAAAGAAGTCTTCAAAGAAGTCTTCAAAAAAGTCTTTAAAGAAATCTTTGAAGAAGTCCTCAACGAAGTCTTCGAAGAAGCCCTAAAAGAAGTCTTCAAAGAAGTCTTCAAAAAAGTCTTCGAAGAAGTCTTCAAAAAAGTCTCTAAAGAAGTCTTTAAAGAAGACCTCTACGAAGTCTTCGAAGAAGTACTCAAAGAAGTCTTCGAAGAAGTCTTCAAAGAAGTCTTCGAAGAAGTCTTCGAAGAAGTCTTCAAAGAAGTCTTCGAAGAAGTCTTCAAAGAAGTCTCCGAAGAAGTCTTTGAAGAAGTTTTTAAAGATGTCTTCGGAGAAGTCTTCAAAGAAGTCTTCGAAGAAGTCTGTAAAGATGTCTTCGAAGAAGTGTTCAAAGAAGTCTTTGAAGAAGTCTTCAAAGATGTCTTCAAAGAAGTCTTCAAAAAGTCTTCGAAGAAGTCTTCAAAAAGTCTTCGAAGAAGTCTTCGAAAAAGTTCTCAAAGAAGTTTTCGAAGATGTCTTCGGAGAAGTCTTCAAAAAGTCCACAAAGAAGTTTTCAATGAAGTCTTCAAAGAAGTCTTCAAAGAAGTCTTTAAAGAAGTCTTCAAAAAAGTCTCTAAAGAAGTCTTTAAAGAAGTCCTCAACGAAGTCTTCGAAGAAGTACTCAAAGAAGTCTTCGAAGAAGTCTTCAAAGAAGTCTTCAAAGAAGTCTTCAAAGAAGTCTTCAAAGAAGTCTTCAAAGAAGTCTTCAAAGAAGTCTTCGAAGAAGTATTCAAAGAAGTCTTCAAAGAAGTCTTCGAAGAAGTCTTCAAAGAAGTCTTCAAAGAAGTCTCCGAAGAAGTCTTCGAAGAAGTTTTTAAAGATGTCTTCGGAGAAGTCTTCAAAGAAGTCTACGAAGAAGTCTGTAAAGATGTCTTCGAAGAAGTGTTCAAAGAAGTCTTCGAAAAAGTGTTCAAAGAAGTCTTCGAAGAAGTCTTCAAAGATGTCTTCAAAGAAGTCTTCAAAAAGTCTTCGAAGAAGTCTTCAAAGAAGTTTTCAAAGAAATCTTCAAAGAAGTCTTCGAAGAAGTCTTCAAAGAAGTCTCCGAAGAAGTCTTCGAAGAAGTTTTTAAAGATGTCTTCGGAGAAGTCTTCAAAGAAGTCTACGAAGAAGTCTGTAAAGATGTCTTCGAAGAAGTGTTCAAAGAAGTCTTCGAAAAAGTGTTCAAAGAAGTCTTCGAAGAAGTCTTCAAAGATGTCTTCAAAGAAGTCTTCAAAAAGTCTTCGAAGAAGTCTTCAAAGAAGTTTTCAAAGAAGTCTTCGAAGAAGTATTCAAAGAAGTCTTCAAAGAAGTCTTCGAAGAAGTCTTCAAAGAAGTCTTCAAAGAAGTCTCCGAAGAAGTCTTCGAAGAAGTTTTTAAAGATGTCTTCGGAGAAGTCTTCAAAGAAGTCTACGAAGAAGTCTGTAAAGATGTCTTCGAAGAAGTGTTCAAAGAAGTCTTCGAAAAAGTGTTCAAAGAAGTCTTCGAAGAAGTCTTCAAAGATGTCTTCAAAGAAGTCTTCAAAAAGTCTTCGAAGAAGTCTTCAAAGAAGTTTTCAAAGAAATCTTCAAAGAAGTCTTCGAAGAAGTCTTTAAAGAAGTCTTCGAAGAAGTTTTCAAAGAAGTCTTCAAAGAAGTGTTCAAAGAAGTCTTCAAAGAAGTCTTCAAAAAGTCCCCAAAGAAGTCTTCAAATAATTTTTCAAATAAGTTTTCAATGAAGTCTTCAAAGAAGTCTTCAAAGAAGTCCTAAAAGAAGTCTTCAAAAAGTCTTTAAAGAAGTCTTTATAGAAGTCCTCAACGAAGTCTTCGAAGAAGCCCTCAAAGATGTCTTCGAAGAAGTCTTCAAAAAAGTCTTCGAAGAAGTCTTCAAAAAAGTCTTCGAAGAAGTCTTCAAAGAAGTCTTCGAAGAAGTCTTCGAAGAAGTCTTCGAAGAAGTCTTCAAAGAAGTCTTCGAAGAAGTTCTCAAAGAAGTTTTCGAATATGTCTTCGGAGAAGTCTTCAAAAAGTCCCCAAAGAAGTCTTCAATGAAGTCTTCAAAGAAGTCTTCAAAAAAGTCTTTAAAGAAGTCTTCAAAAAAGTCTCTAAAGAAGTCTTTAAAGAAGTCCTCAACGAAGTCTTCGAAGAAGTCCTCAACGAAGTCTTCGAAGAAGTACTCAAAGAAGTCTTCGAAGAAGTACTCAAAGAAGTCTTCGAAGAAGTCTTCAAAGAAGTCTTCGAAGAAGTCTTCAAAGAAGTCTTCGAAGAAGTCTTCGAAGAAGTCTTCGAAGAAGTCTTCGAAGAAGTCTTCGAAGAAGTCTTCGAAGAAGTCTTCGAAGAAGTCTTCGAAGAAGTCTTCGAAGAAGTCTTCGAAGAAGTCTTCGAAGAAGTCTTCGAAGAAGTCTTCGAAGAAGTCTTCGAAGTAGTCTTCGAAGAAGTCTTCAAAGAAGTCTTCGAAGTAGTCTTCGAAGAAGTCTTCAAAGAAGTCTTCGAAGTAGTCTTCAAAGAAGTCTTCGAAGAAGTCTCCAAAGAAGTCTTCGAAGAAGTCTTCAAAGAAGTCTTCGAAAAAGTCTTCAAAGAAGTCTTCAAAGAAGTCTTCAAAGAAGTCTTCGAAGAAGTCTTCAAAGAAGTCTTCGAAGAAGTTCTCAAAGAAGTTTTCGAAGATGTCTTCGGAGAAGTCTTCAAAAAGTCCCCAAAGAAGTTTTCAATGAAGTCTTCAAAGAAGTACTCAAAAAAGTCTTTAAAGAAGTCTTCAAAAAAGACTCTAAAGAAGTCTTTAAAGAAGTCCTCAACGAAGTCTTCGAAGAAGTACTCAAAGAAGTCTTCGAAGAAGTACTCAAAGAAGTCTTCGAAGAAGTCTTCAAAGAAGTCTTCAAAGTAGTCTTCGAAGAAGTCTTCAAAAAGTCCCCAAAGAAGTCTTCAAAGAATTTTTCAAAGAAGTTTTCAATGAAGTCTTCAAAGAAGTCTTCAAAGAAGTCTTCAAAGAAGTCTTCAAAAAAGTCTTTAAAGAAATCTTTGAAGAAGTCCTCAACGAAGTCTTCGAAGAAGCCCTAAAAGAAGTCTTCAAAGAAGTCTTCAAAAAAGTCTTCGAAGAAGTCTTCAAAAAAGTCTCTAAAGAAGTCTTTAAAGAAGTCCTCTACGAAGTCTTCGAAGAAGTACTCAAAGAAGTCTTCGAAGAAGTCTTCAAAGAAGTCTTCGAAGAAGTCTTCGAAGAAGTCTTCAAAGAAGTCTTCGAAGAAGTCTTCAAAGAAGTCTCCGAAGAAGTCTTTGAAGAAGTTTTTTAAAGATGTCTTCGGAGAAGTCTTCAAAGAAGTCTTCGAAGAAGTCTGTAAAGATGTCTTCGAAGAAGTGTTCAAAGAAGTCTTTGAAGAAGTCTTTAAAGATGTCTTCAAAGAAGTCTTCAAAAAGTCTTCGAAGAAGTCTTCAAAAAGTCTTCGAAGAAGTCTTCGAAAAAGTTCTCAAAGAAGTTTTCGAAGATGTCTTCGGAGAAGTCTTCAAAAAGTCCACAAAGAAGTTTTCAATGAAGTCTTCAAAGAAGTCTTCAAAGAAGTCTTTAAAGAAGTCTTCAAAAAAGTCTCTAAAGAAGTCTTTAAAGAAGTCCTCAACGAAGTCTTCGAAGAAGTACTCAAAGAAGTCTTCGAAGAAGTCTTCAAAGAAGTCTTCAAAGAAGTCTTCAAAGAAGTCTTCAAAGAAGTCTTCAAAGAAGTCTTCAAAGAAGTCTTCAAAGAAGTCTTCGAAGAAGTCTTCAAAGAAGTCTTCGAAGAAGTATTCAAAGAAGTCTTCAAAGAAGTCTTCAAAGAAGTCTTCAAAGAAGTCTCCGAAGAAGTCTTCGAAGAAGTTTTTAAAGATGTCTTCGGAGAAGTCTTCAAAGAAGTCTACGAAGAAGTCTGTAAAGATGTCTTCGAAGAAGTGTTCAAAGAAGTCTTCGAAAAAGTGTTCAAAGAAGTCTTCGAAGAAGTCTTCAAAGATGTCTTCAAAGAAGTCTTCAAAAAGTCTTCGAAGAAGTCTTCAAAGAAGTTTTCAAAGAAATCTTCAAAGAAGTCTTCGAAGAAGTCTTTAAAGAAGTCTTCGAAGAAGTTTTCAAAGAAGTCTTCAAAGAAGTGTTCAAAGAAGTGTTCAAAGAAGTCTTCAAAGAAGTCTTCAAAGAAGTCTTCAAAAAGTCCCCAAAGAAGTCTTCAAATAATTTTTCAAATAAGTTTTCAATGAAGTCTTCAAAGAAGTCTTCAAAGAAGTCCTAAAAGAAGTCTTCAAAAAGTCTTTAAAGAAGTCTTTATAGAAGTCCTCAACGAAGTCTTCGAAGAAGCCCTCAAAGAAGTCTTCGAAGAAGTCTTCAAAAAAGTCTTCGAAGAAGTCTTCAAAAAAGTCTTCGAAGAAGTCTTCAAAGAAGTCTTCGAAGAAGTCTTCGAAGAAGTCTTCAAAGAAGTCTTCGAAGAAGTTCTCAAAGAAGTTTTCGAAGATGTCTTCGGAGAAGTCTTCAAAAAGTCCCCAAAGAAGTTTTCAATGAAGTCTTCAAAGAAGTACTCAAAAAAGTCTTTAAAGAAGTCTTCAAAAAAGACTCTAAAGAAGTCTTTAAAGAAGTCCTCAACGAAGTCTTCGAAGAAGTACTCAAAGAAGTCTTCGAAGAAGTCTTCAAAGAAGTCTTCAAAGTAGTCTTCGAAGAAGTCTTCAAAGAAGTCTTCGAAGAAGTCTTCAAAGAAGTCTTCGAAGAAGTCTTCGAAGAAGTCTTCGAAGAAGTCTTCAAAGAAGTCTTCGAAGAAGTCTTCGAAGATGTCTTCGAAGAAGTCTTCAAAGAAGTCTCCGAAGAAGTCTTCGAAGAAGTTTTTTAAAGATGTCTTCGGAGAAGTCTTCAAAAAGTCTCCAAAGAAGTCTTCAAAGAATTTTCCAAAGAAGTTTACAATGAAGTCTTCAAAGAAGTCTTCAAAGAAGTCTTCAAAAAAGTCTTTAAAGAAGTCTTCAAAGAAGTTCTCAACGAAGTCTTCAAAGAAGCCCTCAAAGAAGTCTTCGAAGAAATTCTCAAAGAAGTTTTCAAAGATGTCTTCAAAAAGTCTCCAAAGAAGTCTTCAAAGAAGTCTTCAAAAAGTCTCCAAAGAAGTCTTCAAAGAAGTCTTCAAAAAGTCCCCAAAGAAGTCTTCAAATAATTTTTCAAATAAGTTTTCAATGAAGTCTTCAAAGAAGTGTTCAAAGAAGTCCTAAAAGAAGTCTTCAAAAAGTCTTTAAAGAAGTCTTTATAGAAGTCCTCAACGAAGTCTTCGAAGAAGCCCTCAAAGAAGTTTTCGAAGAAGTCTTCAAAAAAGTCTTCGAAGAAGTCTTCAAAAAAGTCTTCGAAGAAGTCTTCAAAGAAGTCTTCGAAGAAGTCTTCGAAGAAGTCTTCAAAGAAGTCTTCGAAGAAGTTCTCAAAGAAGTTTTCGAATATGTCTTCGGAGAAGTCTTCAAAAAGTCCCCAAAGAAGTCTTCAATGAAGTCTTCAAAGAAGTCTTCAAAAAAGTCTTTAAAGAAGTCTTCAAAAAAGTCTCTAAAGAAGTCTTTAAAGAAGTCCTCAACGAAGTCTTCGAAGAAGTCCTCAACGAAGTCTTCGAAGAAGTACTCAAAGAAGTCTTCGAAGAAGTACTCAAAGAAGTCTTCGAAGAAGTCTTCAAAGAAGTCTTCGAAGAAGTCTTCGAAGAAGTCTTCGAAGAAGTCTTCGAAGAAGTCTTCGAAGAAGTCTTCGAAGAAGTCTTCGAAGAAGTCTTCGAAGAAGTCTTCGAAGAAGTCTTCGAAGAAGTCTTCGAAGAAGTCTTCGAAGAAGTCTTCGAAGAAGTCTTCGAAGAAGTCTTCGAAGAAGTCTTCGAAGAAGTCTTCGAAGAAGTCTTCGAAGAAGTCTTCGAAGAAGTCTTCGAAGAAGTCTTCGAAGAAGTCTTCGAAGAAGTCTTCGAAGAAGTCTTCGAAGAAGTCTTCGAAGAAGTCTTCAAAAGTTAAGTCTTCGAAGTAGTCTTCAAAGAAGTCTTCGAAGAAGTCTTTAAAGAAGTCTTCGAAGAAGTCTTCAAAGAAGTCTTCGAAAAAGTCTTCAAAGAAGTCTTCAAAGAAGTCTTCAAAGAAGTCTTCAAAGAAGTCTTCGAAGAAGTCTTCAAAGAAGTCTTCGAAGAAGTTCTCAAAGAAGTTTCGAAGATGTCTTCGGAGAAGTCTTCAAAAAGTCCCCAAAGAAGTTTTCAATGAAGTCTTCAAAGAAGTACTCAAAAAAGTCTTTAAAGAAGTCTTCAAAAAAGACTCTAAAGAAGTCTTTAAAGAAGTCCTCAACGAAGTCTTCGAAGAAGTCTTCGAAGAAGTCTTCAAAGAAGTCTTCGAAGTAGTCTTCAAAGAAGTCTTCGAAGAAGTCTCCAAAGAAGTCTTCGAAGAAGTCTTCAAAGAAGTCTTCGAAAAAGTCTTCAAAGAAGTCTTCGAAGAAGTCTTCGAAGTAGTCTTCAAAGAAGTCTTCGAAGAAGTCTCCAAAGAAGCCTTCGAAGAAGTCTTCAAAGAAGTCTTCGAAAAAGTCTTCAAAGAAGTCTTCAAAGAAGTCTTCAAAGAAGTCTTCGAAGAAGTCTTCAAAGAAGTCTTCGAAGAAGTTCTCAAAGAAGTTTTGAAGATGTCTTCGGAGAAGTCTTCAAAAAGTCCCCAAAGAAGTTTTCAAATGAAGTCTTCAAAGAAGTACTCAAAAAAGTCTTTAAAGAAGTCTTCAAAAAAGACTCTAAAGAAGTCTTTAAAGAAGTCCTCAACGAAGTCTTTCGAAGAAGTACTCAAAGAAGTCTTCGAAGAAGTACTAAAAGAAGTCTTCGAAGAAGTCTTCAAAGAAGTCTTCGAAGAAGTCTTCAAAGAAGTCTTCGAAGAAGTCTTCGAAGAAGTCTTCGAAGAAGTCTTCGAAGAAGTCTTCGAAGAAGTCTTCGAAGAAGGAGAAGTCTTCGAAGAAGTCTTCGAAGAAGTCTTCGAAGAAGTCTTCGAAGAAGTCTTCGAAGAAGTCTTCGAAGAAGTCTTCGAAGAAGTCTTCGAAGAAGTCTTCGAAGAAGTCTTCGAAAGAAGTCTTCGAAGAAGTCTTCGAAGAAGTCTTCGAAGAAGTCTTCGAAGAAGTCTTCGAAGAAGTCTTCGAATCCGAAGAAGTCTTCGAAGAAGTCTTCGAAGAAGTCTTCGAAGAAGTCTTCGAAGAAGTCTTCAAAGAAGTCTTCGAAGTAGTCTTCAAAGAAGTCTTCGAAGAAGTCTCCAAAGAAGTCTTCGAAGAAGTCTTCAAAGAAGTCTTCGAAAAGTCTTCAAAGAAGTCTTCAAAGAAGTCTTCAAAGAAGTCTTCGAAGAAGTCTTCAAAGAAGTCTTCGAAGAAGTTCTCAAAGAAGTTTTCGAAGATGTCTTCGGAGAAGTCTTCAAAAAGTCCCCAAAGAAGTTTTCAATGAAGTCTTCAAAGAAGTACTCAAAAAAAGTCTTTAAAGAAGTCTTCAAAAAAGACTCTAAAGAAGTCTTTAAAGAAGTCCTCAACGAAGTCTTCGAAGAAGTACTCAACGAAGTCTTCGAAGAAGTACTCAAAGAAGTCTTCGAAGAAGTACTCAAAGAAGTCTTCGAAGAAGTCTTCAAAGAAGTCTTCGAAGAAGTCTTCGAAGAAGTCTTCAAAGAAGTCTTCGAAGAAGTCTTCGAAGAAGTCTTCGAAGAAGTCTTCGAAGAAGTCTTCGAAGAAGTCTTCGAAGAAGTCTTCGAAGAAGTCTTCGAAGAAGTCTTCGAAGAAGTCTTCAAAGAAGTCTTCGAAGTAGTCTTCAAAGAAGTCTTCGAAGAAGTCTCCAAAGAAGTCTTCGAAGAAGTCTTCAAAGAAGTCTTCGAAAAAGTCTTCAAAGAAGTCTTCAAAGAAGTCTTCAAAGAAGTCTTCGAAGAAGTCTTCAAAGAAGTCTTCGAAGAAGTTCTCAAAGAAGTTTTCGAAGATGTCTTCGGAGAAGTCTTCAAAAAGTCCCCAAAGAAGTTTTCAATGAAGTCTTCAAAGAAGTACTCAAAAAAGTCTTTAAAGAAGTCTTCAAAAAAGACTCTAAAGAAGTCTTTAAAGAAGTCCTCAACGAAGTCTTCGAAGAAGTACTCAAAGAAGTCTTCGAAGAAGTACTCAAAGAAGTCTTCGAAGAAGTCTTCAAAGAAGTCTTCAAAGTAGTCTTCGAAGAAGTCTTCAAAGAAGTCTTCGAAGAAGTCTTCAAAGAAGTCTTCGAAGAAGTCTTCGAAGAAGTCTTCGAAGAAGTCTTCAAAGAAGTCTTCGAAGAAGTCTTCGAAGATGTCTTCGAAGAAGTCTTCAAAGAAGTCTCCGAAGAAGTCTTCGAAGAAGTTTTTAAAGATGTCTTCGGAGAAGTCTTCAAAAAGTCTCCAAAGAAGTCTTCAAAGAATTTTCCAAAGAAGTTTACAATGAAGTCTTCAAAGAAGTCTTCAAAGAAGTCTTCAAAAAAGTCTTTAAAGAAGTCTTCAAAGAAGTTCTCAACGAAGTCTTCAAAGAAGCCCTCAAAGAAGTCTTCGAAGAAATTCTCAAAGAAGTTTTCAAAGATGTCTTCAAAAAGTCTCCAAAGAAGTCTTCAAAGAAGTCTTCAAAAAGTCTCCAAAGAAGTCTTCAAAGAAGTCTTCAAAAAGTCTCCAAAGAAGTCTTCAAAGAAATTTTCAAAGAAGTTTTCAATGAAGTCTTCAAAGAAGTCTTCAAAAAAGTCTTTAAAGAAGTCTTCAACGAAGTCTTCGAAGGAGTCTTCAACGAAAACTTCGAAGAAGTCTTCAAAGAAGTCTTCGAAGAAGTTCTCAAAGAAGTCTTCGAAGAAGTTCTCAAATAATTTTTCAAATAAGTTTTCAATGAAGTCTTCAAAGAAGTCTTCAAAGAAGTCCTAAAAAAAGTCTTCAAAAAGTCTTCAAAGAAGTCTTTATAGAAGTCCTCAACGAAGTCTTCGAAGAAGCCCTCAAAGAAGTCTTCGAAGAAGTCTTCAAAAAAGTCTTCGAAGAAGTCTTCAAAAAAGTCTTCGAAGAAGTCTTCAAAGAAGTCTTCGAAGAAGTCTTCGAAGAAGTCTTCAAAGAAGTCTTCGAAGAAGTTCTCAAAGAAGTTTTCGAAGATGTCTTCGGAGAAGTCTTCAAAAAGTCCCCAAAGAAGTTTTCAAAGAAGTCTTCAAAAAAGTCTTTAAAGAAGTCTTCAAAAAAGTCTCTAAAGAAGTCTTAAAAAAAGTCCTCAACGAAGTCTTCGAAGAAGTCCTCAACGAAGTCTTCGAAGAAGTACTCAAAGAAGTCTTCGAAGAAGTACTCAAAGAAGTCTTCGAAGAAGTCTTCAAAGAAGTCTTCGAAGAAGTCTTCGAAGAAGTCTTCGAAGAAGTCTTCGAAGAAGTCTTCGAAGAAGTCTTCGAAGAAGTCTTCGAAGAAGTCTTCGAAGAAGTCTTCAAAGAAGTCTTCGAAGTAGTCTTCAAAGAAGTCTTCGAAGAAGTCTCCAAAGAAGTCTTCGAAGAAGTCTTCAAAGAAGTCTTCGAAAAAGTCTTCAAAGAAGTCTTCAAAGAAGTCTTCGAAGAAGTCTTCAAAGAAGTCTTCGAAGAAGTTCTCAAAGAAGTTTTCGAAGATGTCTTCGGAGAAGTCTTCAAAAAGTCCCCAAAGAAGTTTTCAATGAAGTCTTCAAAGAAGTCTTCAAAAAAGTCTTTAAAGAAGTCTTCAAAAAAGACTCTAACGAAGTCTTTAAAGAAGTCCTCAACGAAGTCTTCGAAGAAGTACTCAAAGAAGTCTTCGAAGAAGTACTCAAAGAAGTCTTCGAAGAAGTCTTCAAAGAAGTCTTCAAAGAAGTCTCCGAAGAAGTCTTCGAAGAAATTTTTAAAGATGTCTTCGGAGAAGTCTTCAAAAAGTCTCCAAAGAAGTCTTCAAAGAATTTTCCAAAGAAGTTTACAATGAAGTCTTCAAAGAAGTCTTCAAAGAAGTCTTCAAAAAAGTCTTTAAAGAAGTCTTCAAAGAAGTCTTCAAAGAAGTCAAATTCTCAAAGAAGTTTTCAAAGATGTCTTCAAAAAGTCTCCAAAGAAGTCTTCAAAGAAGTCTTCAAAGAAGTCTTCAAAAAGTCTCCAAAGAAGTCTTCAAAGAAGTCTTCAAAAAGTCTCCAAAGAAGTCTTCAAAGAATTTTTCGAAGAAGTTTTCAATGAAAAGTCAAAAAAGTCTTTAAAGAAGTCTTCAACGAAGTCTTCGAAGAAGTCTTCAACGAAAACTTCGAAGAAGTCTTCAAAGAAGTCTTCGAAGAAGTTCTCAAAGAAGTCTTCGAAGAAGTTCTCAAAGATGTCTTCGGAGAAGTCTTCAAAAAGTCTCCAAAGAAGTGTTCAAAGATGTCTTCAAAAAGTCTCCAAAGAAGTCTTCAAAGAATTTTCCAAAGAAGTTTTCAATGAAGTCTTCAAAGAAGTCTTCAAAGAAGTCTTCAAAAAAGTCTTTAAAGAAGTCTTTAAAGAAGTCTTCAAAAAGTCCCCAAAGAAGCCCTCAAAGAAGTCTTCGAAGATGTCTTCGAAGATGTCTTCGAAGATGTCTTCGAAGATGTCTTCGAAGATGTCTTCGAAGATGTCTTCGAAGATGTTTTCGAAGATGTCTTCAAAGAAGTCTTCAAAGAAGTCTCCGAAGAAGTCTTTTAAGAAGTTTTTAAAGATGTCTTCGGAGAAGTCTTCAAAAAGTCTCCAAAGAAGTCTTCAAATAATTTTTCAAAGATGTTTTCAAGGAAGTCTTCAAAGAAGTTTTCAAAGATGTCTTCGAAGAAGTCTTCAAAGAAGTCTTCGAGGAAGTTTTCAAAGAAGTCTTTGAAAAAGTGTTCAAAGAAGTCTTCGAAAAAGTCTTCAAAAAAGTCCTCAAAAAGTCTTTAAAGAATTTTTCAAAGAAGTTTTCAATGAAGTCTTCAAAAAAGTCTTTGAAGAAGTCTTTAAAGAAGTACTCAAAGAAGTCTTCGAAGAAGTACTCAAAGAAGTCTTCGAAGAAGTCTTCAAAGAAGTCTTCAAAGTAGTCTTCGAAGAAGTCTTCAAAAAGTCCCCAAAGAAGTCTTCAAAGAATTTTTCAAAGAAGTTTTCAATGAAGTCTTCAAAGAAGTCTTCAAAGAAGTCTTCAAAGAAGTCTTCAAAAAAGTCTTTAAAGAAATCTTTGAAGAAGTCCTCAACGAAGTCTTCGAAGAAGCCCTAAAAGAAGTCTTCAAAGAAGTCTTCAAAAAAGTCTTCGAAGAAGTCTTCAAAAAAGTCTCTAAAGAAGTCTTTAAAGAAGTCCTCTACGAAGTCTTCGAAGAAGTACTCAAAGAAGTCTTCGAAGAAGTCTTCAAAGAAGTCTTCGAAGAAGTCTTCGAAGAAGTCTTCAAAGAAGTCTTCGAAGAAGTCTTCAAAGAAGTCTCCGAAGAAGTCTTTGAAGAAGTTTTTAAAGATGTCTTCGGAGAAGTCTTCAAAGAAGTCTTCGAAGAAGTCTGTAAAGATGTCTTCGAAGAAGTGTTCAAAGAAGTCTTTGAAGAAGTCTTTAAAGATGTCTTCAAAGAAGTCTTCAAAAAGTCTTCGAAGAAGTCTTCAAAAAGTCTTCGAAGAAGTCTTCGAAAAAGTTCTCAAAGAAGTTTTCGAAGATGTCTTCGGAGAAGTCTTCAAAAAGTCCACAAAGAAGTTTTCAATGAAGTCTTCAAAGAAGTCTTCAAAGAAGTCTTTAAAGAAGTCTTCAAAAAAGTCTCTAAAGAAGTCTTTAAAGAAGTCCTCAACGAAGTCTTCGAAGAAGTACTCAAAGAAGTCTTCGAAGAAGTCTTCAAAGAAGTCTTCAAAGAAGTCTTCAAAGAAGTCTTCAAAGAAGTCTTCAAAGAAGTCTTCAAAGAAGTCTTCAAAGAAGTCTTCGAAGAAGTCTTCAAAGAAGTCTTCGAAGAAGTATTCAAAGAAGTCTTCAAAGAAGTCTTCAAAGAAGTCTTCAAAGAAGTCTCCGAAGAAGTCTTCGAAGAAGTTTTTAAAGATGTCTTCGGAGAAGTCTTCAAAGAAGTCTACGAAGAAGTCTGTAAAGATGTCTTCGAAGAAGTGTTCAAAGAAGTCTTCGAAAAAGTGTTCAAAGAAGTCTTCGAAGAAGTCTTCAAAGATGTCTTCAAAGAAGTCTTCAAAAAGTCTTCGAAGAAGTCTTCAAAGAAGTTTTCAAAGAAATCTTCAAAGAAGTCTTCGAAGAAGTCTTTAAAGAAGTCTTCGAAGAAGTTTTCAAAGAAGTCTTCAAAGAAGTGTTCAAAGAAGTGTTCAAAGAAGTCTTCAAAGAAGTCTTCAAAGAAGTCTTCAAAAAGTCCCCAAAGAAGTCTTCAAATAATTTTTCAAATAAGTTTTCAATGAAGTCTTCAAAGAAGTCTTCAAAGAAGTCCTAAAAGAAGTCTTCAAAAAGTCTTTAAAGAAGTCTTTATCGAAGTCCTCAACGAAGTCTTCGAAGAAGCCCTCAAAGAAGTCTTCGAAGAAGTCTTCAAAAAAGTCTTCGAAGAAGTCTTCAAAAAAGTCTTCGAAGAAGTCTTCAAAGAAGTCTTCGAAGAAGTCTTCGAAGAAGTCTTCAAAGAAGTCTTCGAAGAAGTTCTCAAAGAAGTTTTCGAAGATGTCTTCGGAGAAGTCTTCAAAAAGTCCCCAAAGAAGTTTTCAATGAAGTCTTCAAAGAAGTACTCAAAAAAGTCTTTAAAGAAGTCTTCAAAAAAGACTCTAAAGAAGTCTTTAAAGAAGTCCTCAACGAAGTCTTCGAAGAAGTACTCAAAGAAGTCTTCGAAGAAGTCTTCAAAGAAGTCTTCAAAGTAGTCTTCGAAGAAGTCTTCAAAGAAGTCTTCGAAGAAGTCTTCAAAGAAGTCTTCGAAGAAGTCTTCGAAGAAGTCTTCGAAGAAGTCTTCAAAGAAGTCTTCGAAGAAGTCTTCGAAGATGTCTTCGAAGAAGTCTTCAAAGAAGTCTCCGAAGAAGTCTTCGAAGAAGTTTTTAAAGATGTCTTCGGAGAAGTCTTCAAAAAGTCTCCAAAGAAGTCTTCAAAGAATTTTCCAAAGAAGTTTACAATGAAGTCTTCAAAGAAGTCTTCAAAGAAGTCTTCAAAAAAGTCTTTAAAGAAGTCTTCAAAGAAGTTCTCAACGAAGTCTTCAAAGAAGCCCTCAAAGAAGTCTTCGAAGAAATTCTCAAAGAAGTTTTCAAAGATGTCTTCAAAAAGTCTCCAAAGAAGTCTTCAAAGAAGTCTTCAAAAAGTCTCCAAAGAAGTCTTCAAAGAAGTCTTCAAAAAGTCCCCAAAGAAGTCTTCAAATAATTTTTCAAATAAGTTTTCAATGAAGTCTTCAAAGAAGTGTTCAAAGAAGTCCTAAAAGAAGTCTTCAAAAAGTCTTTAAAGAAGTCTTTATAGAAGTCCTCAACGAAGTCTTCGAAGAAGCCCTCAAAGAAGTTTTCGAAGAAGTCTTCAAAAAAGTCTTCGAAGAAGTCTTCAAAAAAGTCTTCGAAGAAGTCTTCAAAGAAGTCTTCGAAGAAGTCTTCGAAGAAGTCTTCAAAGAAGTCTTCGAAGAAGTTCTCAAAGAAGTTTTCGAATATGTCTTCGGAGAAGTCTTCAAAAAGTCCCCAAAGAAGTCTTCAATGAAGTCTTCAAAGAAGTCTTCAAAAAAGTCTTTAAAGAAGTCTTCAAAAAAGTCTCTAAAGAAGTCTTTAAAGAAGTCCTCAACGAAGTCTTCGAAGAAGTCCTCAACGAAGTCTTCGAAGAAGTACTCAAAGAAGTCTTCGAAGAAGTACTCAAAGAAGTCTTCGAAGAAGTCTTCAAAGAAGTCTTCGAAGAAGTCTTCGAAGAAGTCTTCGAAGAAGTCTTCGAAGAAGTCTTCGAAGAAGTCTTCGAAGAAGTCTTCGAAGAAGTCTTCGAAGAAGTCTTCGAAGAAGTCTTCGAAGAAGTCTTCGAAGAAGTCTTCGAAGAAGTCTTCGAAGAAGTCTTCGAAGAAGTCTTCGAAGAAGTCTTCGAAGAATCCATCGAAGAAGTCTTCGAAGAAGTCTTCGAAGAAGTCTTCGAAGAAGTCTTCGAAGAAGTCTTCGAAGAAGTCTTCGAAGAAGTCTTCGAAGAAGTCTTCAAAGAAGTCTTCAAAGAAGTCTTCGAAGTAGTCTTCAAAGAAGTCTTCGAAGAAGTCTTTAAAGAAGTCTTCGAAGAAGTCTTCAAAGAAGTCTTCGAAAAAGTCTTCAAAGAAGTCTTCAAAGAAGTCTTCAAAGAAGTCTTCAAAGAAGTCTTCGAAGAAGTCTTCAAAGAAGTCTTCGAAGAAGTTCTCAAAGAAGTTTTCGAAGATGTCTTCGGAGAAGTCTTCAAAAAGTCCCCAAAGAAGTTTTCAATGAAGTCTTCAAAGAAGTACTCAAAAAAGTCTTTAAAGAAGTCTTCAAAAAAGACTCTAAAGAAGTCTTTAAAGAAGTCCTCAACGAAGTCTTCGAAGAAGTCTTCGAAGAAGTCTTCAAAGAAGTCTTCGAAGTAGTCTTCAAAGAAGTCTTCGAAGAAGTCTCCAAAGAAGTCTTCGAAGAAGTCTTCAAAGAAGTCTTCGAAAAAGTCTTCAAAGAAGTCTTCGAAGAAGTCTTCGAAGTAGTCTTCAAAGAAGTCTTCGAAGAAGTCTCCAAAGAAGCCTTCGAAGAAGTCTTCAAAGAAGTCTTCGAAAAAGTCTTCAAAGAAGTCTTCAAAGAAGTCTTCAAAGAAGTCTTCGAAGAAGTCTTCAAAGAAGTCTTCGAAGAAGTTCTCAAAGAAGTTTTTGAAGATGTCTTCGGAGAAGTCTTCAAAAAGTCCCCAAAGAAGTTTTCAATGAAGTCTTCAAAGAAGTACTCAAAAAAGTCTTTAAAGAAGTCTTCAAAAAAGACTCTAAAGAAGTCTTTAAAGAAGTCCTCAACGAAGTCTTCGAAGAAGTACTCAAAGAAGTCTTCGAAGAAGTACTAAAAGAAGTCTTCGAAGAAGTCTTCAAAGAAGTCTTCGAAGAAGTCTTCAAAGAAGTCTTCGAAGAAGTCTTCGAAGAAGTCTTCGAAGAAGTCTTCGAAGAAGTCTTCGAAGAAGTCTTCGAAGAAGTCTTCGAAGAAGTCTTCGAAGAAGTCTTCGAAGAAGTCTTCGAAGAAGTCTTCGAAGAAGTCTTCGAAGAAGTCTTCGAAGAAGTCTTCGAAGAAGTCTTCGAAGAAGTCTTCGAAGAAGTCTTCGAAGAAGTCTTCGAAGAAGTCTTCGAAGAAGTCTTCGAAGAAGTCTTCGAAGAAGTCTTCGAAGAAGTCTTCGAAGAAGTCTTCGAAGAAGTCTTCGAAGAAGTCTTCGAAGAAGTCTTCGAAGAAGTCTTCGAAGAAGTCTTCGAAGAAGTCTTCGAAGAAGTCTTCAAAGAAGTCTTCGAAGTAGTCTTCAAAGAAGTCTTCGAAGAAGTCTCCAAAGAAGTCTTCGAAGAAGTCTTCAAAGAAGTCTTCGAAAAAGTCTTCAAAGAAGTCTTCAAAGAAGTCTTCAAAGAAGTCTTCGAAGAAGTCTTCAAAGAAGTCTTCGAAGAAGTTCTCAAAGAAGTTTTCGAAGATGTCTTCGGAGAAGTCTTCAAAAAGTCCCCAAAGAAGTTTTCAATGAAGTCTTCAAAGAAGTACTCAAAAAAGTCTTTAAAGAAGTCTTCAAAAAAGACTCTAAAGAAGTCTTTAAAGAAGTCCTCAACGAAGTCTTCGAAGAAGTACTCAACGAAGTCTTCGAAGAAGTACTCAAAGAAGTCTTCGAAGAAGTACTCAAAGAAGTCTTCGAAGAAGTCTTCAAAGAAGTCTTCGAAGAAGTCTTCGAAGAAGTCTTCAAAGAAGTCTTCGAAGAAGTCTTCGAAGAAGTCTTCGAAGAAGTCTTCGAAGAAGTCTTCGAAGAAGTCTTCGAAGAAGTCTTCGAAGAAGTCTTCGAAGAAGTCTTCGAAGAAGTCTTCAAAGAAGTCTTCGAAGTAGTCTTCAAAGAAGTCTTCGAAGAAGTCTCCAAAGAAGTCTTCGAAGAAGTCTTCAAAGAAGTCTTCGAAAAAGTCTTCAAAGAAGTCTTCAAAGAAGTCTTCAAAGAAGTCTTCGAAGAAGTCTTCAAAGAAGTCTTCGAAGAAGTTCTCAAAGAAGTTTTCGAAGATGTCTTCGGAGAAGTCTTCAAAAAGTCCCCAAAGAAGTTTTCAATGAAGTCTTCAAAGAAGTACTCAAAAAAGTCTTTAAAGAAGTCTTCAAAAAAGACTCTAAAGAAGTCTTTAAAGAAGTCCTCAACGAAGTCTTCGAAGAAGTACTCAAAGAAGTCTTCGAAGAAGTACTCAAAGAAGTCTTCGAAGAAGTCTTCAAAGAAGTCTTCAAAGTAGTCTTCGAAGAAGTCTTCAAAGAAGTCTTCGAAGAAGTCTTCAAAGAAGTCTTCGAAGAAGTCTTC
This sequence comes from Aedes aegypti, assembly GCF_002204515.2. Lineage (NCBI taxonomy): Eukaryota > Metazoa > Arthropoda > Insecta > Diptera > Culicidae > Aedes > Aedes aegypti. The sequence goes on from NC_035107.1 coordinate 12,644,411, forward strand.
GAAGAAGTCTTCGAAGAAGTCTTCAAAGAAGTCTTCGAAGAAGTCTTCGAAGATGTCTTCGAAGAAGTCTTCAAAGAAGTCTCCGAAGAAGTCTTCGAAGAAGTTTTTAAAGATGTCTTCGGAGAAGTCTTCAAAAAGTCTCCAAAGAAGTCTTCAAAGAATTTTCCAAAGAAGTTTACAATGAAGTCTTCAAAGAAGTCTTCAAAGAAGTCTTCAAAAAAGTCTTTAAAGAAGTCTTCAAAGAAGTTCTCAACGAAGTCTTCAAAGAAGCCCTCAAAGAAGTCTTCGAAGAAATTCTCAAAGAAGTTTTCAAAGATGTCTTCAAAAAGTCTCCAAAGAAGTCTTCAAAGAAGTCTTCAAAAAGTCTCCAAAGAAGTCTTCAAAGAAGTCTTCAAAAAGTCTCCAAAGAAGTCTTCAAAGAAATTTTCAAAGAAGTTTTCAATGAAGTCTTCAAAGAAGTCTTCAAAAAAGTCTTTAAAGAAGTCTTCAACGAAGTCTTCGAAGGAGTCTTCAACGAAAACTTCGAAGAAGTCTTCAAAGAAGTCTTCGAAGAAGTTCTCAAAGAAGTCTTCGAAGAAGTTCTCAAATAATTTTTCAAATAAGTTTTCAATGAAGTCTTCAAAGAAGTCTTCAAAGAAGTCCTAAAAAAAGTCTTCAAAAAGTCTTCAAAGAAGTCTTTATAGAAGTCCTCAACGAAGTCTTCGAAGAAGCCCTCAAAGAAGTCTTCGAAGAAGTCTTCAAAAAAGTCTTCGAAGAAGTCTTCAAAAAAGTCTTCGAAGAAGTCTTCAAAGAAGTCTTCGAAGAAGTCTTCGAAGAAGTCTTCAAAGAAGTCTTCGAAGAAGTTCTCAAAGAAGTTTTCGAAGATGTCTTCGGAGAAGTCTTCAAAAAGTCCCCAAAGAAGTTTTCAAAGAAGTCTTCAAAAAAGTCTTTAAAGAAGTCTTCAAAAAAGTCTCTAAAGAAGTCTTAAAAAAAGTCCTCAACGAAGTCTTCGAAGAAGTCCTCAACGAAGTCTTCGAAGAAGTACTCAAAGAAGTCTTCGAAGAAGTACTCAAAGAAGTCTTCGAAGAAGTCTTCAAAGAAGTCTTCGAAGAAGTCAAGTCTTCGAAGAAGTCTTCGAAGAAGTCTTCGAAGAAGTCTTCGAAGAAGTCTTCGAAGAAGTCTTCGAAGAAGTCTTCAAAGAAGTCTTCGAAGTAGTCTTCAAAGAAGTCTTCGAAGAAGTCTCCAAAGAAGTCTTCGAAGAAGTCTTCAAAGAAGTCTTCGAAAAAGTCTTCAAAGAAGTCTTCAAAGAAGTCTTCGAAGAAGTCTTCAAAGAAGTCTTCGAAGAAGTTCTCAAAGAAGTTTTCGAAGATGTCTTCGGAGAAGTCTTCAAAAAGTCCCCAAAGAAGTTTTCAATGAAGTCTTCAAAGAAGTCTTCAAAAAAGTCTTTAAAGAAGTCTTCAAAAAAGACTCTAACGAAGTCTTTAAAGAAGTCCTCAACGAAGTCTTCGAAGAAGTACTCAAAGAAGTCTTCGAAGAAGTACTCAAAGAAGTCTTCGAAGAAGTCTTCAAAGAAGTCTTCAAAGAAGTCTCCGAAGAAGTCTTCGAAGAAATTTTTAAAGATGTCTTCGGAGAAGTCTTCAAAAAGTCTCCAAAGAAGTCTTCAAAGAATTTTCCAAAGAAGTTTACAATGAAGTCTTCAAAGAAGTCTTCAAAGAAGTCTTCAAAAAAGTCTTTAAAGAAGTCTTCAAAGAAGTCTTCAAAGAAGTCAAATTCTCAAAGAAGTTTTCAAAGATGTCTTCAAAAAGTCTCCAAAGAAGTCTTCAAAGAAGTCTTCAAAGAAGTCTTCAAAAAGTCTCCAAAGAAGTCTTCAAAGAAGTCTTCAAAAAGTCTCCAAAGAAGTCTTCAAAGAATTTTTCGAAGAAGTTTTCAATGAAAAGTCAAAAAAGTCTTTAAAGAAGTCTTCAACGAAGTCTTCGAAGAAGTCTTCAACGAAAACTTCGAAGAAGTCTTCAAAGAAGTCTTCGAAGAAGTTCTCAAAGAAGTCTTCGAAGAAGTTCTCAAAGATGTCTTCGGAGAAGTCTTCAAAAAGTCTCCAAAGAAGTGTTCAAAGATGTCTTCAAAAAGTCTCCAAAGAAGTCTTCAAAGAATTTTCCAAAGAAGTTTTCAATGAAGTCTTCAAAGAAGTCTTCAAAGAAGTCTTCAAAAAAGTCTTTAAAGAAGTCTTTAAAGAAGTCTTCAAAAAGTCCCCAAAGAAGCCCTCAAAGAAGTCTTCGAAGATGTCTTCGAAGATGTCTTCGAAGATGTCTTCGAAGATGTCTTCGAAGATGTCTTCGAAGATGTCTTCGAAGATGTTTTCGAAGATGTCTTCAAAGAAGTCTTCAAAGAAGTCTCCGAAGAAGTCTTTTAAGAAGTTTTTAAAGATGTCTTCGGAGAAGTCTTCAAAAAGTCTCCAAAGAAGTCTTCAAATAATTTTTCAAAGATGTTTTCAAGGAAGTCTTCAAAGAAGTTTTCAAAGATGTCTTCGAAGAAGTCTTCAAAGAAGTCTTCGAGGAAGTTTTCAAAGAAGTCTTTGAAAAAGTGTTCAAAGAAGTCTTCGAAAAAGTCTTCAAAAAAGTCCTCAAAAAGTCTTTAAAGAATTTTTCAAAGAAGTTTTCAATGAAGTCTTCAAAAAAGTCTTTGAAGAAGTCTTTAAAGAAGTCCTCAACGAAGTCTTCGAAGAAGTCCTCAAAGAAGTCTTCGAAGAAGTCTTCAAAGAAGTCTTCGAAGAAGTCCTCAACGAAGTCTTCAAAGAAGCCCTCAAAGAAGTCTTCAAAGAAGTCTTCGAAGAAGACTTCAAAGAAGTCTTCAAAGAACTCTTCGAAGAAGTCTTCAAAGAAGTCTTCAAAGAAGTCTTCGAAGAAGTTTTCAAAGAAGTTTTCAAAGATGTCTTCGGAGAAGTCTTCAAAAAGTCCCCAAAGAAGTCTTCAAAGAAGTCTTCAAAAAGTCTCCAAAGAAGTCTTCAAAGATTTTTTCAAAGAAGTTTTCAATGAAGTCTTCAAAGAAGTCTTCAAAAAAGTCTTCAAAAAAGTCTTTAAAGAAGTCTTCAAAGAAGTTCTCAACGAAGTCTTCAAAGAAGCCCTCAAAGAAGTCTTCGAAGAAATTCTCAAAGAAGTTTTCAAAGATGTCTTCAAAAAGTCTCCAAAGAAGTCTTCAAAGAAGTCTTCAAAGAAGTCTTCAAAAAGTCTCCAAAGAAGTCTTCAAAGAAGTCTTCAAAAAGTCTCCAAAGAAGTCTTCAAAGAATTTTTCAAAGAAGTTTTCAATGAAAAGTCAAAAAAGTCTTTAAAGAAGTCTTCAACGAAGTCTTCGAAGAAGTCTTCAACGAAAACTTCGAAGAAGTCTTCAAAGAAGTCTTCGAAGAAGTTCTCAAAGAAGTTTTCAAATATGTCTTCGGAGAAGTCTTCAAAAAGTCTCCAAAGAAGTTTTCAAAGAAGTCTTTAAAATGTCTCCAAAGAAGTCTTCAAAGAATTTTCCAAAGAAGTTTTCAATGAAGTCTTCAAAGAAGTCTTCAAAGAAGTCTTCAAAGAAGTCTTCAAAGAAGTCTTTAAAAAAATCTTTAAAGAAGTCTTTAAAGAAGTCCTTAACGAAGTCTTCAAAGAAGCCCTCAAAGAAGTCTTCAAAGAAGTCTTCGAAGAAGTCTTCAAAGAAGTCTTCAAAGAACTCTTTGAAGAAGTCTTCGAAGAAGTCTTCAAAGAAGTCTTCGAAGAAGTTCTCAAAGAAGTCTTCGAAGAAGTTCTCAAAGAAGTTTTCAAAGATGTCTTCGGAGAAATCTTCAAAAAGTCTCCAAAGAAGTCTTCAAAGAAGTCTTCAAAGAAGTCTTTAAAAAGTCTCCAAAGAAGTCTTCAAAGAATTTTTCAAAGAAGTTTTCAATGAAGTCTTCAAAGAAGTCTTCAAAAAAGTCTTTAAAGAAGTCTTTAAAGAAGTCTTCAACGAAGTCTTCGAAGAAGTCCTCAAAGAAGTCTTCGAAGAAGTCTTCAAAGAAGTCTTCGAAGAAGTCTTCAAAGAAGTCTTCAAAGAGATCTTCGAAGAAGTCTTCGAAGAAGTATTGAAAGAAGTCTTCGAAGAAGTCTTCAAAGAAGTCTTCAAAGAAGTCTTCGAAGAAGTCTTCGAAAAAGTCATCGAAGAAGTCTTCGAAGAAGTCATCGAAGAAGTCTTCGAAGAAGTCTTTGAATAAGTTTTCAAAGATGTCTTCGGAGAAGTCTTCAAAAAGTCTCCAAAGAAGTCTTCAAATAATTTTTCAAAGAAGTTTTCAAAGATGTCTTCGAAGAAGTCTTCAATGAAGTCTTCGAGGAAGTCTTTAAAGAAGTCTTTGAAAAAGTGTTCAAAGATGTCTTCGAAGAAGTCTTCAAAGAAGTCTTCAAAAAGTCTCCAAAGAAGTCTTTAAAGAATTTTTCAAAGAAGTTTTCAATGAAGTCTTCAAAGAAGTCTTCAAAAAAGTCTTTAAAAAAGTCTTCGAAGAAGTCCTCAAAGAAGTCTTCGAAGAAGTCTTCAAAGAAGTCTTCGAAGAAGCCTCCAAAGAAGTCTTCAAAGTAGTCCTCAAAAAAATCTTCAACGAAGTGTTCAAAGAAGTCTTTGAAGAAGTCTCCAAAGATGTCTTCAAAGAAGTCTTCAAAAAAGTCTTCAAAGAAGTCTACACAGAAACGTTCAAAGAAGTCTTCATATTTCTTCAGAGAAGTCTTCAAAACGTCTCCAAAGAAGTCTTCAAAGAAATCTTCAAAGAATTTGTCCAAGAAGTCTTGAAAAAGTCTTCAAGGAAGTCTTCAAAGAAGTCTTTTAAAAGTTTTCAAAGCAGTTTTCTAAGGAGTATTTAAAAAGGCTTCAAAGTAGTCTTCAAAGAAGTCTTTCAGAAAAACTACAAGGAAGTCTGCAAAGAAGTCGTCAAAAAATGTTTAAAGAAATTTTCAACGAAGTATTCAAAAAAACTTTGCAAAGAAGTGTTCAAAGAATTATAACATAAATTTGATACAATAGGTATACACCTCGTTTCACGGACCAAAATCCTTTATATTAGAAAAATACATATGAAAAATGAGTAAAACGAGTTGAGACTAGTTTTGTAGATAGATGGTCTGTGGGAACCAGTCTTCTCTATCACAGACATCAAATTCGTGTGCTTTTGGAAGTCATATTCCTTTAGTTTAGTTAGTGCGAACTCATTTTTTTCTATAAATAAAAGTCCACTTGCTAGACGGTTGATTCTAAGATACAATTAACCACAGCCTACTTCGACCGAAAACATTCCGTCACACCGAACCACCCATTCGGAAACGAGATCCCACGGCAAAAAATCTGGAAATCTTTTGGTGACACTCTCCAAAAATAGCGCTCTGTGCCCAATTACAACCAACCGAAGGCATATCTTTCGCATCACAGCATCCTGTGCAAAACTCCCAAACGAAACCGGGACCCTTTCTGCTCGTCAAAACATCTTACTTCGTCTTCTGCTCGCGCTCCGGAGCCCAGCCAGCATCCATTGCGTACCTCGCCGTCTCCATTCCTGGCGGCTATTGATTTGACCTATTTTCGGGGAATACTCCTACTCATAGCCTGCTTTTTTTACTTCTCCTCCATCCACTCTCAAACTAGGCTCATAGCTATTTTCTTTCGTCATCGCGTATACGGCGAAAGTCTCATCTCGCAGCAGTAGGCCTGCTCGCGTAACCTTCCGAGGGATTTCCTTCCTTCCTTCCCGTACCTTTCTCTGTCCGCCTTCCTTCGTCGGAATTTACTCAGAGCCAGAGCTCAGCTGTTCCTGACGTAGAAATTGGACATTCTTCCTGCGTGGTGCTTACTTTTTGCGACTTTTTTTTCTTCGTTTCGCCCATTTTCCCGTTACCGTCAAGGGCAAACATCAACAGAACCGACCGTTACCCGTTTAGGGTCTGATGATACTTGCAGGGGCTTTCGCTCATCCCAGCTTTATCATAGTAGGCTGCGTGCGTGCCAAGGCCAGAGTGACCAGGTAATTTGGCTTACCAACGAGCTACCGACCTTTTTTTAACTACCGTTAACTATTTCTGAACTTATTGAGTTATTTTTAAGTAAGCTAGCTCTGAAAATATTCCAAATCCTAAGCAATCCAGAAAACCACATGGTCACCCTGGCTACAGCGTGCGTGAGTGTCAGCAAACAGTAGGCCAGCAGCAGTGGCGGATTATTTTGCAGAGGGATAAGAAAATGTGTAAATTGTAGTAGGCTGGTTTCGGTCGGGTTTGATCTCGTCGAATGTTAGCAAGGAAGCACAGGAGGCTTCTTCGGTAGATGCGTGTACGTGACGAATTGTGTGTTCATCAAAATCATCCATCCCGTGGTCCCGGCCAGGAAGGAAGGCAAGGGCTCTGGAGCGGAAAAAAAAGACAAATTCCCGGGAACAGTCAAGGACGGCGATGGTGCCCGGAACGTTTGCTTGCGACTGCCACCTACCCTACCTTCCTAGGGGGATAATGCTACTGGGATGGAAGAATGGGGTGCAGCCTAACACGGTTTTCCGCTTTTCCTTGCTGCTAAACTTCTTTGGCATCATCGGGTAGAGTTCTGTTTCCGGGTAATCGTGGAACGGAATTTTATTCTGCGTTGATATGTAATGAAGTGATAACATAAATCTATTCTCATTTGTCGGATGCCAAAATGCTTGTAGACCTGAGTCTGAATATATAGAAAGAGGCGACTACGATTATCTTGTTTTCGGTTTTTGCTTTCAATTTCAGATGAATTCTTGATGAGACATTGCAAAAAGGGTTATGGGAATTGACAGAATCTTTATTATTATTATTTTGGGATAATTTCAATGAATTCTGTGTCAACCTTCGAACATTCATACAAAGCAGGCTGATACCGTATGCTAGGATCAAAAACAAGTAATAAACGAATAATAAGTACACTTGCCAATAAGTAAATATTTTTTTTAGTGAAATCTTCTTGAACTTCCACTATCTTTTGTAAGTTCTAAGTGATTGATTGTGCCTCGTGCTACTTTCAAATCGATGAACTCTTTGGATGATCTGGGATAACAGTTAGCTGGCAGTACTTATAATAGTGATCACTGGTTAGTTTTCACTTTTTAGTGAGTCGTCGTGTTTATAGATAGGGCTTTTTCGATGTTTTACCTCCCACATTTAACTATTAAGGCGCGACAGGTTTTGACAGTTAATCCATACATTTTCTGTCAAAACCTGCCGCTCCTATCATTGAAGCCCAGCCTTTAGTCACTGCACAGAAATGATTCATGGAGTGACAACATGAATCTATGTGCCTGTGGCGTCAGCGCCATTCAAGTGTTCGTCGAAGTGCTGCTTCCACATTTCGATCACTTCATTCGTCCACCAGAAAAATGTTTATTTTTCCTTAGCCATGTATTCCGATTCGTGGCACGAAGCCTTCCTGAGATGCGATGTGCTTTTGATAAAACATCCATATTCCTAGTGTGCAGTACAGCAGCTACATACGCTCAAATTTGGGTTCCTATAGGCGAACAAATATTTCCAAATTTTTGCATTATTATGTTTTTTGCGTCGTCGCGACGCCGGAGTTTTTTTTCGTTTTAGTTTGCACGCGTTTAGAGTGCATCCGAGTTCAGGTTTTCGTGTCGCCGGAGTGATATTTTGCTTTTGTGAAATGAGCATGCTGATTAACCCTTCCATTACCAACCCCCCTAAACGAGTGTTGGAAAAAACACCTTTTGGGTTGTAACTTTTTTGTTTTTTGATATTTTTAAACCAATTTGAACCATTTTGACACAAGAAGCGCATATTCTTCTAGTTTGAGGGCTTGGACAGAATTTCAGGATTGGTCACCTGATTCCGGAGTTATTCCGGAATCAAAATGGGTGCTTCGAAATGACCACTTTCGAAAAAGTGAATTTGCAATATGAAATCAGCTGATTTTTTACAATAATTAGCTCTATAACGATGCGGACGGATGTCTACAAGGCCATCATGGTCATTGCATGCCGCGGATCACAATTTCCGGATGTTCCGGGGAACCGGTTCCGGGGCCATTTTTGGAAGCGAGTAAATACTATCATGCGACACATCAAACTTCATGATTTTTCAAATAATCGCATTCTATGACTGAGCTGCACAGTTCACGGGTTTCAGAGGAACCGGTTCCGGGGTCAATCATTGAAAATCAGTAAACAATGTCATGCGACATATTGTTATTATTAATATATTGGGATTCTGTGGAACTGGTTCCGGAGTAATATTTTTAGATGAGTCTTCGAAGGTAAGTAAATACTGCCATACGTCAAACTTCAAGATTCTGCAAATTATTTTATTTCATGGCTGAACTGCACTGTGTTGACCCATTTGATTTTCAAGGAATATATGCTATCAAGCGACATATCAAGCAAAATAATATACAGTCAACCCTCCATGAGTCGATATTGAAGGGACCATCGTCTCATGGAAATATCGAGTCATGGAACAGCAATGCTATGGAAGGCTGTTTGAGGGGACCATCATAGTAACCATGAAATTTGATTTTTAGTATGGTTCCATGAGTCGATATCGAGTCATGGAACATCAACTCATGGAGGTTTAACTGTACCAACAACTGTTGCGTCATATGGGTGATTTGCACAATGTAGAACTCATTCGGTCACTTAGGAATCATAATGTGATTTCCAAAGAACCAGTTCTTGGACCAGTTTTCGAAGCCGTGTTCAGGTACCGCGGAGCAAGTGGGAACGAAAAAAACGATAGTTCCAACAAATTGTTCAATAAAATTTTCAAATGTCAATATTTTGCAAATCCAACAACACGGTCACATTTTGGCAACATATTTGCTGGTGTGTGCATGAAACTGATCGAATAATTTCGAAATTGCGAAAACCTTGGAAGAAAGTTATAGAATGAGCCATTGGACGCAGTTACCCCGCTAAACGGGGCAAGTGGGACACATCCAGTTTCATGCGTCAATCCACATCAGTAAGTCAACCATTACAAATTACAATGATAGGATTGACAAATCATAGATTTTTAATTTAAGTACATATTTGATGTACATAAGGGATCAACCATAAAATACGTAACGTTTTAGGAAGAAAACCTTTATTTAATAGCTTGTCACCTCACATTTAATATTAACTGAAAATTTCTCAATGAAAGCGTAAAGAGGAATTAAACATGTTCAAAATATATCATTTATAAGTTGTAAATTAAAATGTAACACATAAACAATAGGTCCCACTTACCCCGGGTACAAACATTATACGTTAACGACATTTCCTTCATTCTGAAAAAAGTGAAAGCTCTCATATATGCTGATGACATGAAACTGTTTCTTGAAATAGTAAACGATGAAGATATAGATACTTTTCAAAATGAAATTGATATGTTTTACAAATGGTGCACTAAAAGCCTTCTTCAACTGAACGTGAAAAAATGTAATTCAATATCCTTTAGCAGAAAGCGTAGTATACCTAACTCAACAGTCTACCTAGGGAATCAACTAGTAGAAAAATGCGTAAGAATAAGAGATTTAGGAGTGATTTTAGATTCCAAAGTTACTTTTATAGATCACTATAATACAATTATCAACAAGGCAAACAAGATGTTAGCATTTATAAAACGATTTAGCTATAATTTTCACAATCCATACACTATAAAAACATTATACATAACCTATGTGCGTTCAATTTTAGAATACTGTAGCATAGTTTGGTCACCATTTTCATCAACCCATGAAAATCGTATAGAATCAGTTCAAAAACAATTTCTGTTGTTCGCACTTCGAAAATTAGGTTGGACAAGGTTACCTCTACCATCTTATGAAGCACGATGCATGCTCATTAATATTCAAACATTGGAAAAACGTCGCGAATTTGCAATGGTCTCATTTGTAAACGATATAGTTTCGCATCGTATTGACTCGATGACACTTTTATCAAAATTAAATTTTTATGCTCCTTCAAGACAACTGCGAAGTCGTAGTATTTTTTATACAAACCATCACCGCACAAATTATGCCAAATTTGAGCCTTTAAATCAAATAATGTCTGTTTACAATAAACATTGCGAAACCATTGACTTTACTATGACGAAATCGAAACTAAAACAAAAATTTATGTCATATCAAAATTCGAACTAGATTAAGAAAATAACGTTTTCAAACTATATAATATTAAGTGTAAAATTGTAACAAAATGGTCTACTTCTGATTGACGACATGAAATAAATAAATAAAAAGATAGACCATCAAAAATTTCATATGAAATTAAAACAAAATACTGGTTTATCGTTAGCAGCTTGTAATAATTCTTAAAATTGTAGCTTACAGATGGAAATTCGATTTATAACACATTTATTTTTTGCGAGTCAATGCAAGACGGGAAACGTGTCACAATTTATCATGCAAGTTGAAAATGGCGCTGAACTGACAACTGTTACATGAACCACATGGTAATAAAAATAACAATATGTTTAGTACTAAATACATTCCTTGTCATTGTATCTTCAACTCTCTAGAAGAATACCCCCATGAAAAACTTTTCCTAAGTGAGCTATGATGAAACGCCCCACTTACCCCATATTCTCACTTGCCCCGGGGTACCTTAATACTTTCATACGACAGATCAAATCACTGCAACAATTTTGAAGCTGTCGAAGCACATATGATTATTCTGGGACTGATATAAGTTTAACTGGGTGCCAGTTTTACATCCTTTGATTGCTCATAATTATTCAAAACTGATGGTCCCGGCCTGAGACGAGACTCGCGGAGATGGTCTTCTTTTTCTGCGATTGCTGAGTTTTTTTTCTTATTCCACTCAGTGTTTACATCAAACTTGCGCAAACCGTTCAAGCTATCACATGACCTTCTCAGCAAAAAAAAAAAAACTATTGCGTTTGCATCACACCGAAGCATAAACGGCATTTCGAGTGAAATTTCATGCCAGAAAACGTAGCAGGCATTATAAATAACTAGTTCTGTGTTTAGATTTATCAGCATCTTTAGATAAACTGCTCCGCTGACTCATGTTTCAATAATACCTTAAATTTAATACAATACTTTTCACTTATTCAGCCATAAAAACGACGGGCTGCATTTGACGTTTCGTGACAGCGGCATCTGGGCTGCATATGACGTTGATATTTTTCCTCTTCGCGAGTCTCTCTCAGGTCCCGGAAAACTTTGCCTTGCCATCAAGTAGGCTGTTCATTTAAAGTTTTTTCTATGAAAGTTGAAGATCTTTCTGTTGAAATTGTATCCAGGATCACTTAAATCACCTAAAATAACTAAAATTACAGGAGAAATACTGAAAAAATACGAAAGAATACTTTGAGCTAACTCTTGAAATTGCAACACAAATTGGTTTAAAAATTCATCAGCTAATCAGAATAGCTTCAGGAATCTTTTCAGAAATAACAAAAAATTATCTCTAATTTTTTATGTAGTTTTTCAAATATGACATCTTGCAATCTAATGAAATTTGCCTTCAGATTTTTTGCAGAAATTCTAAAGAAATACCTTAAATAAATCATGGAAATTACTAAAAACATTTCTATAGAATTCTGAATTATCACTTATAGAGCTCTACACTGAAAATAATCCACACGTTCGATCCATATTCTTTTCAACGTGGATCTGTCGATACAAATGGCAAGTTGAAATAACGTGTAAAACTTGTAATTCTGTCAAGGTTTGACTTTGGTTCGATAGCAAAGGCTTTTACATACAATTTCAACGTGTTTTTCAATTGCGATATCAATCACTAGTAGAACTAGTTTGCCTAACATGACTAGGACTTACATGCGACGCATGACATGTTTATTAATATGTTATTTTTTGGGAAACCGTGCGCCTGTAATGGGTGCCTGGTATCAGAAAATCAAGCAATCGCTACAGGTCGGGGTCTCTACAAGAAAAAAAAAATTGATAAGCATACACAAAAAAACAACCCCCCTTTTCTTAAATACGTTCTAAACTACAAAACCATTCATATTGTATATTGCAATACCAAATTATCTCAGATTTATGCTTAAAAATTGAAAAACAAAAACATCAAAAAATAAATTCCGGATAATCGAGTCTAAAATTCCGGATAATCGAGTCCCCAGATAATCGAGTCCGAGCTGTAATGTGTTTTACATTTGAATTCGGATTGCCGATAGCGACTGGTTGTACACCATCGATTGATGTGTTTTACAATTAGAGAAAATGCTCGTGTGAAACACATTGATCGAGCTTTTAGAATGTTTTCAGTGTAAAGAATTTCTCAAGATACTGCTTCACAAGAGAAGATTTCTCTATAAGTATTGCTGGAGGAATTGTTGAAAGACATCTTTATAAAACTGTGATACAGTCTACTCTCCACATCTCGATAAGAAAGAGGAGAGATCGAAATAAAGAACATTTGTGTAAATGAACATTAGATTGAAAATCACTCCGTTACCAGGAAAATAACAAACAAACAGACATCATTTCGTATTTGAAATCACTTTAAAATGCAAGCTGAAAAGTCATTATTTTTGCCAAAACGAATGACGGGCTACTTAGCCTTAAATTCACATCAAGATAGGTAGATATTGAGGTAAGGAGAATATCGAGATATGCAGAGTGAAAATGTTTGCAAAATGAAGGGACCGAAGAAATCATCGACATAGGGAGAGATATCGAGATGTAGAACATCGAGATGTGGGGAGTCGGCTGTAGTTATTCCGAACAATGTCATGATCAGCTGAACTCTCCTAATTAATTTCCTAAAATTAATTCAATTGAGGGTGTTACATGTTTTCGACTAAATATTATTGAATAACATATTTTAAGAGTTTTGAATTTTGCAGTATTGCTACAGTATGCAGTATCTTTCGTAATACTGAAGTGAAACAATTTGTGGGCTTCGTGGCCGTGCGGTTAGTGTTACCAAGCATTTAGCCGCATCGAGTTAAGGGGTCCACTCCCCTTAGCTGACCCCTTTGATTCCTGCTTTAGTCCGGAAAACTTTTCGTAAGAAATGTATTTCAACTGTGCTACTGGGCATTGCATGCTAGTCTGTTGTATAGTGTGGTGCTTTTTTCAAAGGGCAAATCGTGCATTGGAAGCTTTACCGCGTTGGTGTTAAAAAAAAACAGCTGATGCTTGAACCAGAAGCTTTCTTATGGAACCTGCGTTCTAAATTCTCAAGAGTGAGTTATGGAAACTTAAAAAAATATATAAGACATCCATTAAGTCGGTTCCTCGGAATCCAGGATATCGGTTCCAAAGTGGCCACATCGGTCCCAGACATTGCAACTTATTTATGAAATATACTATCTTTAAAAATTTTAATGTTTGGTGTATCGTATGACAGTAAACTCATCTTTTGATCCCGCAAATGATTCCCCAGAAACCCAGATAACGGTTCCAAAATGACCATATGAGTTCTGCACTATTTGAAAAATCATGAAGTATGATGTGTCGCATTATAGTATTTAGTCACCTTTGAAGATTGACCACGAATCGGATTCTCGGAATCCTGGAAATCGGTTCCAAAATGGCCAAATAGATCCCAGGCTTTGCAGCTCACCCATAGAATGTAATGACTTTCAATATCACGAAGTTTGAGGTGTCGCATGACAGTGTTTACTGATTTTTAATAATTAACCCCGGAACCGGTTCCTCGAAAACCCGAATACCGGTTCCAAAGTGGACAAATGGGTTCTGAACTGTGCAGCTCAGTCATAGAATGCAATTATCAGAAAAATCATGAAGTTTGATGTGTCGCATGATAGTATTTACTCGCTTCCAAAAATGGCCCCGGAACTGGTTCCCCGGAACATCCGGAAATTGTGATCCGCGGCATGCAATGACCATGATGGCCTTGTAGACATCCGTCCCCAGAGGCGCGGCCACGTTCGAAACCATGGGTAGGACAAACGTTGGCAAATATTTTGAGCACAGTGGAGCTAAGAAAAATGTTAACCCTATGGAATGCTAGGCTGGAAATTGAAAGTTACTTTATTTGAGGGGCGCAAACGCAAAGAGGAGTAAGTGACATTTTGGTCCGTTTTGAGTTTAGGAAATTTTACTGTTTTTAAGCGTTCTAACGATATTTTCAGGTGATTTATCCGCTCAACAGAAAAATAACATAATTTTTAGAAGGTTTTTAGTCTTTACAGGGCTAGTAGTGACTAAGTTCCTGAAAAAACAGCCTTAAAAAAGAACACAAACTAGGTCGAAAAGATACCAAACATAAAACGGAACCTAATAAGAGTGACATTTGACAAGTATTACTGGATGTGTTTTTTCATAATTATCTCTAGGAATTCATCAGAAATTTATTAAGGTATTCGCTCAAATATTCAGGTATTACTACGGAAATGTTTAAAGGAGTTTATTTGGTATTTTTCCATGAATTTTCCTAAGAAATTTCTCTAAGAATTGTGTTTAAGCTCCCTTAACAATTCAACCTGGATTTTTCCAAGGAATATTCACAAAAAATCTGAATCCCTTAAAAAATTCTTTGAAAATTTTTTCAAGAGAGTCATAACTTTTCCAAGATTTTATCTAGTGATTCATCCATCGATTTCTCTAGGACACCCTTCAATTCCCGGGCAAAACGTCTTCTAAAATTCAAACAATAACTTTTCCAGAAATTTCTGGGGATTTCCTATAAAATTGTCTTGCAGGATTAATATAATACTTCAACTGGGGATTTCTCAAAAAAATACCTTCAGCAATTGCTCCAAAGATTCCTTCTAAGATTTCTACAGAAATGTTTCTAAAATATAAATCAGTGAGGTATTTCTATGATACAACTTGTGTAAGTGCGTAGTATGAACTGGTTTGAAAACTTTTTTTTTCGAGAAACTTTTTGATAAATATTTGGAAAAACTGCAGGAGTAATACTTGAATAAAATGCTCGAAATAGATTTGTTCGGAGGAAATTTGGGATTTCTGGAAAGAAGCATGAATGAATTCTTGAAGGAATCTACATGAATAGGCGGAGGAGTTCTTGCAGGGTTTCTTGAAAAATAATACCAACTTTCATTATCATTCATATTTAAAAATATGAATATCCTTTATATAACCTTTTTGAATCAATTTTATTACCCTTTCAGTCGTCGCGCGGTTTGTCGCCGTCAGAACCACCACGCTGTTATTGTGTACGATAAGCGAGGTTTTTTCACCACTGTTGTACAAAATACAACAGCGCGACGACTGAAGTGTTAAACAAATTTTACAAAAATAGATCAAACTGCTTGCCTTCACAACCAGTGAGGTTGTTCTAATTCTCTATTCTTAAACTATTTCTAGATAACAAAAGGATCAGCAGCAAAAATTCAATGAATTTGAGTAGTTTTTTTTTTTGTTTTTTGTGACACGGAAAATTGCCAAAGCTTTCAGGAGAAACAGGAGATGATTGGAAAATGTTTCATTGCGCAGTAACTTCATCAAATGTTTCACTGGAATATTTTCAACAATAATGCAAAAAAAAAAAAAAATTCTCAGTAAATTTGCCCCAAATATGTTTATGAATAATGTCACAAAATATCAGTAGGAATTTGATTAAATTTTTTATCTGGAATTTATTAAGAACTACTTCCACAAATTTCTACGGCAGTTCTGAATCAGCCAAGAACATCTAGAGACTTCTATATGAATTGCTCTGAAAATCATCAAGAGATTCAGCAATGCTTTGGTAGATTATATCAAGAGTAATCGAACGTTCAGAAATCGCTAGCACGATGCGACTGGTATTAGATTAATCCATTACTATATTCAAAGATTTTTCAATAAACTTTTGATAATTCTCTGAAGATATTCCAGAAACATCTCAAGAATTACTTCGAGGAATACTCACGATAAATTGTCACTGAACATATTCCGGGTATGGACGTAGATATTTTTAAGAAACTATTCATTGATTCATTCAAAAATGCCATAAATGATGGCTCCATTTGTTTTTTTTTCTTCTAACGGTTGAAGAAGTTTCTTGTAGTAGTTATTATAGTTTCCCAGGGTTGCACTATAGATATTCTCAATTCTCACAAGCCAAAACTCTCGGAGGATTTATGCACATATCATGTCACGCTTTACTAGGCATGAGAATACCATGGTAAACTTCATCGTATCTTCCATCCTTCATAAGAATGAGTACAAAGTTGATCGAATTTGTATGTATATTGCACAGATAATAGAAATAGTTTATTTTTTTAAGCTTTCTGCAGATTTTTTTTTTTGTTGAACTGTGGGTAGGACAATCCTTTGACTGTCCTACCCAAGTATTTTTGTGCGTAGTACATGTCCTACCTGCCCTACCCACTTCCCGCGCCACTGTCCGTCCCCATTGTTATAGAGCTAATCATTGTAAAAAATCAGCTGATTTCATATTGCAAATTAACTTTTTCGAAAGTGGCCATTTCAAAACACCCATTTTGATACCGGAATAACTCCGGAACCAGGAGACCAATCCTGAAATTCTGTCCAAGCCCTCAATTTAGAAGGATATGCGCTTCTTGTGTCAAAATTTGGTTTAAAAATATCAAAAAAACAAAAAAGTTACAGCCCAAAACGTGTTTTTTCCAACACTCGTTTAGGGGGGTTGGTAATGGAAGGGTTAAAGTAGCTACAGCTCCTCATTCAAGAACGGATGATCGATTGCTCGTGAGCTCGTTTAATGCTTTTATTTTTATTGTACAATATGTTATGCAACGTATTTTTATTATGACAACGGTGGGAATGTTACTTCGATCAGTTTGTCACTGTAAGTGTCGACATAGACTTTTTTACATTAACCTTAAAACCCCATAGCTTTGCTTTTACCTGATTTTTATAATTATAAAAAATAACTTTTGGTTGGGCTGAGAACTATAATAGATCATAAAATGTACTTTTATACAGGGTCAATTTTGATGGTCAACGCTTCATGGTGTCGTCTATATGATACCTTTTTCTACTAATCGCAAATCAGGTTATTGTTACTTCCAACTAAATATGCTTAGGGCAAATATGATGAGATAATGACTATGTCGATGGCTTTGAATGATAAACATTTGATAAATAATACAGACATAAAAACTCAAACTAGAGAATCGTGTTTATTCTGTGTACCGGGTGAGGTGAGAAAAGTCGACTGAGGTGTAAAAAGTTGAATAGCTTCCATTTGAGATCAGCTTGTCGCGATTCATCCGACTCGTAGAACAAGCCTGAATAAGAATAATTCGAAAGAATACGACGCTAGTTGCTCAAAGCTAAAAAGTTAAAGTTGAAATAAGTTGTGAAAAGCGGAAGAAGCGACATTGGAATTACATCCAGGGCCCCGTAGTTCACCGGTAGATTACCCATTGTTCTACGTCGGAGTAACCGAGCACTACATCCTGCGCCTGAGCCTATGTTGTCCGAAGTACCGCCGGAAGCACGCCGCGGTCATTGCCATACCTGGGAGTAGGCCCAGAGTCCACTAACATGCCACTCCGAAGGCTACCACCGCGATTCGATAGGCGTCACCTAGAGGCGACCATTTTGTTAACGGCCTGAAGCGTGAAGTGCGAAGTGCCAGCCGGCCGTCCACCCTGAACGAGGAAAATGAAGCAGAAGTGTTGTGCGAAGGAGTTAAGGTTCCACCAGCCAGCCGTGTCCTGCCGGAAATAAAACGAGAAGGAGCGAAACTTAGTCCATGAAGGAAAGATGGTGAAGTAGCGGAGCGTGAGAAAGGGGCCCCGCCGATAGGGAAGAAGTAGACGGAGAAGTGAGGTAGGAGATAATTCTTAAGAAAGTGGGACCAAGCTACCTGTTTGTGCGAAGTATAAATAATAAAGTGGGTTTGTGTTTAGCAAAAGTAATTTAGTGTATTCTTGGTCGCGATAGTCAAGCGCGCACGCCGACCCTGAGGCAATTGAAGAGAGAGGAGTCTTACCTGTGCTACACAGGGATCGCCCCATTAGTTACAGTGTATACAAAATGTCACTATGTAAAACAGTGGTCACCAAAGTGCGGCCCGCGGGCCGCATGCGGCCCTTGAGACGGTTTTGTGCGGCCCGCACACGAATTTTGATTTCTATTATAATGTGGCCCGCATAATTTTAATAGAAAGTTTGTTGTTAAAATCATAGCGGATTTGTTTGATTATTTTCGATGTTGAACATTTGAATAACTATCAAAAATTACTGAAAAATAGATTGTTTCAATCAACTATGGAAAGAACAGAACATCCTCTAAAAAACTCAATTGTATTGTAAATACAAGACTGTTCCAACGCGTGAAAAGGTTTCTGTGTTCTGCTTTTTTATATGAACCTCGTAAAAATAGTTTTCTCTACTATTTGAACCATGATAATATCCTGGAGAGAGCTTTGCTAAGGATAGATTTTTTCAATTTAATGTGGAGTCATTAATATTAATCATCAGGCTGATACAAATACTAACTTTCTTTGATGTCAACCACCCCCTTTCCGTTTGAAAAATCGAGAATTTTGAAGGGAATAAAAAAAAACAGATCCATATTTTCTTGAACACTCTATTTCA
Source organism: Aedes aegypti (assembly GCF_002204515.2). Classification (NCBI taxonomy): domain Eukaryota; kingdom Metazoa; phylum Arthropoda; class Insecta; order Diptera; family Culicidae; genus Aedes; species Aedes aegypti. Next base: position 12,662,872 of record NC_035107.1, read on the forward strand.
AGTTTTTGAAGTAAAATACAGCTTAAATGATGATTCAGAAGACGATTAAAAAAGGGCAAAGATGAACTTTTAAAATAAAAACTTAAGAAATTCCTTTTTTTAGCTATTTTTTTCTTATTTATTTTTATCCCTCTTTTTGTACCTTCCTAGTGGTTTCGGACATTTACCCCTCTACCAGCAGCTTCATTTTTTTCCGAAAAATAAATATTCAAAACGTGATTCCTACTCTGAATTTATCATACAAATCGGTTAAGTATTTTTGGAGATATCTGAAAATTATGGAATGATGTTTTTTGAAGTTTTCAAGATCTTTATTTGGCCAGCATGGTACCAGAAACCTAAATGCTCATCACCCATTTTTTCACAACATACTCTCATTGATGAATTGTTCCGAATAGTGAATATTTGATTACTACGATAGAAATTCTTTAGCCCGCGAAATTTACGTTGTTTATTGCTACACGACGGTTCCCCAAGGAATTTTGTAAAAAAAAATCCGGATCCAGATAACCAATCATCAAAATCGACACACATTCTCAGACTAGAAGAGTTTTTTGAGAACTTGTCAAAATATGGTGTAAAAATATCGAGAAACAAGAAAGTTATTGCGATATGAATATCTATTTTGCGGTAAAAAATATGAGTTGCTAGTGAAGGAGTTGAAATAATAATATTTTTATCGACCTAACTTATCTTGCGGCCCGCGCTATGATTTGAAAACATTGAGTTGGCCCGCATAGTCCGTTAGTCTGAGGACCACTGATGTAAAATAATCTTGAAAATCCCTATTCGAATGTCCTTTCGACCAAATGTCATGCTTCTCAAAGCAACTAAATTATTGTCGACCAAATATCCATTCGACTAAGGGGTGTATTTTATAAGTTGAGTCGATAAAAATGACTCGACTGGAGTCACTGTCGACTGAAAAATTCGCTCGACTCAGCTCTGTCACTCGAGTTTTTTGACAGTTGTCACTCTATGTGACTGGATTACTATGGGAGTCGACGGGTGACATCTGAAATATGCATGCTTGCTTTGATCGACAATGAATACAGACGAGTCACATGAATCTGCTCGATTTACAAAATAGGCCCCTAAATATCCGTTCGACCAAATGTACTTCCGACTAAACGTCACTCGACCAAACGTCATTCGACTAAATGTCATTCGATCAAATGTCATAGATTATCCAAGGACATTTTGCACTTTTTTTTTCAAAAACTGCCAGCCGAATCTAATACGGGGACCTGGGGTTATATGCACCACTTAAGGAAGATGTGCCGTAAACGGGGTGTTTCGGATAACGTAAGGAAGGTCGTGACACGTCTTGATAGCAGTTACTTCAGCTTCAAAGCTGCAATTATATTGCAATGAGTAATTTAGGAGATAATTTGCACAAATCAATTTACTCACATTTTCGTGTCCTTCTTATTTCTAGCCGAAACAATTCAAAAAACCGCAATGCGTTATTGCATTAACCTAATATCAACCATCATCGAACAATTAGTCTTTAGAATTCAATTGTATTGCATTACTTACTTTTAGAATGTAGCTATAGGAAATAACGAATTCATACGCTTCAATTCCGTACTACTAGGTTTAAGATACTATTAAATGTAATAATAATTAGAACAATTTTACGTAATATTTAAGTAGGATAAACAATTTACCTAGTCACTAACTAGAAATTCTTCAGTTCAATTTCACCTGCACTTGATTTGCTATTTGTTCGATTCTCAATTCTGCCTCATCATTCGTCTGCCTGCTACGTCATTCTTTCTCCCATCTACGCTTTCATTTACCAGCCGTCAATTCGACAACTGCGGGTGATACGGAACTCACCAAACGTTGCTGCCCTGTGGTTCTTTAACATTCCCCCACCCGTGAAGTTCCGGGGAGCCTGCATCTAGGCACGACTTTCGGTTTGCCTGTACGTCCAGTACTGCCAACTTAACAGCAGGCCTCGTTAACAATCCGTCTTTGGTTCGAACTACTGCCCTCCTGGTCTGTCCGTCCTTCCCCTTCATTACTTCAATGATCCGTCCTCGTAGCCATCCATTTCGTTTGGTGTCATCAACTACGAGCACTACATCTCCGGTTTCTAACGGTTTTATCGGGTGGAACCACTTTGTTCGCCTGGTCAAAGTTGGTAAGTACTCCCGCACCCATCGCCTCCAGAACAGATCCACCAAGTATTGTGAGAGTTTCCAGCTGTCCCGCAATGTAGATCCTTCTATTGTTAATGCTGACCTTGGTTGAACCACTCCCGTCGACCCGTAGAGTAGGAAATGGTTCGGTGTTAAAACCTCTTGATCTGCGTCATCGAGTGGAACGTAGGTGAGCGGTCGCGAGTTAATGATTGCTTCAGCTTCTAGTAGCACAGTCTCAAGCACTTCGTCACTTGGATGATGTGGATGATCTGCTATAGCCGCCATTGCCGTTTTGACGGAGCGTACCATACGCTCCCAGCATCCTCCCATGTGAGGTGCAGAGGGCGGATTGAAATGCCACGAAGTCTTTGCATTGGTGAAAGTTACCGCACAGTCCTGGTGAAGGGCTTGAATCTGTTCACACAGCAGATTGTTGGCACCCCTGAAACAGGTTCCGTTGTCGGAGTAGAATGCTGCTGGAGATCCTCTTCGACTAACAAAACGACGAATTGCCATCACGCAGGATTGAGTCGACAGACTATATACGATTTCCATGTGCACTGCACGTATAGTGAGGCACGTGAATAATGCTGCCCACCGCTTCACTAAGCTGCGACCCTGTTTGACAAATATAGGGCCAAAATAGTCCACACCAGTATAGCTGAACGCCCGAATGTGCGGAGTTAGTCGTACGGCTGGAAGCGGGGCCATCATGGGTGACCTCGGAATAGCTTTCTTAATTTTGCAACTCTGGCATTCTCCGGTAACCCGCTTGATGATTGAACGTAGTTGGGGAATCCTGAAGAGCTGTCGAACTTCGTTGAAAACTGTATTATTGTTACCATGCAGAAAGCGTCGGTGGTAACTGTCAACCAGTAGACGAGTCATAGCATGCTCTTTTGGCAAAATGACTGGATATTTCGTCTCGAACGAAGCGGTTGGTGCAGCTGAAATTCTGCTGTTCATTCTAATTACACCCGCATCATCCATGAACGGCGACTCTTGATACAGTTTGCTGTTCCTTTCCAGATGCACTGCAGGTTCATTCGGATGCTGAACATTATACTTCAGCACGCTATACTCGTCCGGGAAAGCTTCAAACTGTGTCTGTCGCCACAAAAGATTTTCTGCCTGCAACAGGTCATCGCTCGTTAGCTGTCCATTGTTACTCTGATTGCGAAACTTCTTTGCAGCGCGACAAACGTACGCAGCCGTCCGTAGCAAACGATTCCAATTGGAGAACCTGTTTACATCAATGAGCGGCTGAGGCACTTCCCGATGAAGGTGATAGACTGCACGCAACTCTTCATCCGTGTACCACTGCTTCTGCGCCTGTTTCGGCCACTCGGATTTGGACTGGTGAAGGAAAGGCTCACCCATGTACCAACGACTGTTCGGTCGGAAGTCTGGACCACTACCCCATTTTGTGGCAACGTCTGCCACATTTTGCTTTGAAGGAACGTGGTACCATTCGTCGACGTTTGAGCTGTTAAGAATTTCGCCAACTCGAAATGCCACGTATGGATGATAGCGGCGGCTGTCGGATTTAATCCACGCAAGTGCCGTCGTGGAGTCCGTCCAGAAGAATCGCTCCTCAACGTTGAGATTCAGTGCTGCATTTATGGTTTCCATCAAACGACACCCGATTATGCAAGCCTGCAGTTCAAGCCGAGGAATAGAAAGCGGTTTCACTGGGGCCACTTTCGTTTTCGCCGCGACAAGCGCGCAGTGGACAACTCCGTTTTGCACTATACGAAGATACGCTGCACACGCATAAGCTTGCTCGCTTGCGTCGACGAATACGTGTAACTGGATATTTGCACGTATGCTGCTGCCGGTTGTACCAAAGAAACATCGTGGGACTTCCACCTCCCGTAACCGCTCCAGCAAACGTATCCAGTCTTGCCACATTTTATACAGCTCGGGGGAAATTTCTTCGTCCCATTCTGTTCCGCTCCTCCAGATATGTTGCATCAATATCTTGCCGTGGACGACAAAGTGGGCGATGAATCCATAAGGATCGAAAAGTGACATTACCAGCCGTAGCACTTGTCGCTTTGTTGGTAGAGCTCGCTGCGACAGAAACTGTTTAAGATCATCTTTCAGTACCACGTCGAAGGTAAACAAGTCCTCGGTCGGCTTCCATACCATGCCAAGCACACGCTCGACCTTTCCTGAGCCATCTAGATCGAGCGACTTTTTCTGCAGACTATTTTGTTCTCCTAACTGGTGCAGGACATCGGGAGAGTTCGATATAAAGTTTCGAATTTCGAAACCACCTTGACTGTGTACGTGCTTCACCTCTTTCACTAGCTGCACAGCTTCTTCCACGGAATCTACACTATCGAGGTAATCGTCAACATAGTGAGCTTTGATGATCGCCTCTGCTGCTCTCGGGTACTTCGTTTCAAACTCCCGGGCGTTCTTGTTCTTAACGAACTGAGACGAACAGGGAGAGCACGTTGCGCCAAACGTAGCCACGTCCATCACGTAGATCTGGGGTGTTTCATCTTGGCGCTCGCGGAACAAGAATCTTTGATATTGCTTGTCCTGCGAAATTATTCGAATTTGATGAAACATTTCGCGGATGTCTCCACAAACCGCGACCGACCTCTGTCTGAACCTCAGTAAAACAGCGAACAACGACGTCAGCATGTCTGGTCCTTTCAGCAGCGTGTCATTGAAGGATATGCCATGTACCCGCGACGCAGCATCCCAGATTAGGCGAACTTTCTCTGGCTTCTTTGGGTTCGTCACAACCCCTAATGGAAGAAACCAGTATTGGCCCGATTCAGTGGATTCCAACTCTTTTTGAGTGATTTTGTGCGCGTAACCCTTTGCTTCATAATCACGAATCAGTGCAACTACTTTCTTCCAAAGCTCTTGATCCTTAGCCAGTCGCTTCTCCAAACATTGAAGTCTTCGAAAGGCTAGAGGGTAGCTGTCTGGAAAGACTGGATTGTCGTATTTCCAGAGTAATCCAGTTTCAAAACCTCCTTTAATCCTACGGGTGGTTTTCTCCAAGATTGTGCGAGCTCGACTGTCTTCGACGGATTCGATCGGGGTGGCCACCGCAGCTTCCTCCACAGCAAAGTATTGCTTCATCAAGTCATGCAGCTCACGGTTCCTGATTTGTTGCTCCTCTGTGTGGAGATGAATTCGTTCGATGGCAGAATTACCTTCAGCCGTCTGCTTGCCGTAGACGCACCAGCCTAGTCGAGTCTTAACCGCTACTGGCTCGTTTGATCTGCCTTCTCGCACTTTCAGGGTTGTAAGTAGTTGTGCATGTTCAATCCCGATGATGAGTCTTGGTACAGCGTCGACGTAACTGCGCATTGGAAGACCACGTAAGTGAGGGTACGTCTTCCTTAGTTCCTCGTACTGAAACGTCTGTCCTTGCAATTGAAGTTTCTGCACTGTGCGCACGTTGCTCAATCTGTATTGACTCGTCATTCCGCTGCCCGATATATTAACTGTTACGCGCTGTGACCCCTTTTCCTCCCGCGAGATGTTACTCGTCCATCCTAGCCAGAGCGATTCACTTGGTCCGGCAATGTCTAAATCAGCAGCCAATCCAGCTTCCATGAGCGTTGTTTGACAACCATCGTCGAGAAAAGCATACGTTTCGACCTGCTTTCCATTCATTTCTAGCGTCACCGGCAGGTAACGAAATAAGCAGTAGTTCAATGTCGTATGATGATTTTGTACGGTAAACCTAGATCCGCTTGAATCTGTTGTGCTGTTGGACCTCCTTTGGCTAGTCGTGGCCTCTGGAGATGCCTGCGAATGGAGCAGTGCATGATGGCGTAACCGGCAACCGCCGACTCCGCATTCCTTGCCTGAACGGCAGGGCCATTTCCGATGCGGAATCAAGCATAATCTGCATAGGCCCTTGGATCGGATTGCTTTCCATCTTCCATCTAGATCTAATGCCTTGAACTGAGGACAATCGGCTGCTACATGTTCCTCATTAGAACAGTAGCAACAGGATTTCTTGCTACTATTCACCTCCGGGATTTGCTTTGATTTGCTGAACACAATCGATGTCGTTGCTCGCTCCTCTCTTGATTCAGCATGTACGTACAGCTTCTGCTTGTCTCTTCCCGCTTGGCTTGGTTTGGACGGTTGCGCCAATATGTCCATTGGAAGGGTCACGTCCGATGCTGTGTTGACAAGCTCGTTCATGAACTCCCCAAATGTCTCCAGGTTCACCTCTGTTTGTGTACGCTTGTACCACGACCACTGCATCTTTAACTGCGATGGAAGCTTCTCCACCAATTCATGAAGTAGCATAGGGTTACGCAGATGATCCAAGAGCTGCGCAACGAACATGTGATCAACCAGGTTCCTCACAGCCATTCCGAACGTGATGACCGACTGGAGATTCTCCGTCCTCGGCGGTGGTACGCTACGAAGCCTTCGCAAGAGTGTGTGGATGAGTACTTCTGGCCTTCCATACAATTTTCGTAGTGTTTCCATCACATGCGGCACCGATTCTGGCATCAACAAACGACTTTTCACCGAATCGAGAGCATGACCTTTCAGACAACGTTGTAACCTGGCTAAATTCTCGGCATCTGTGAATCCACACGCTGTCGTTGAATTGTAAAAGGAACTAGAGAACAACGGCCAATCCTGTGGATCACCGGAGAAAGTCGGTAGCTCGCGTGGCATCACTTGCCTTGCCGCCAACTGCGCACTACTGGGCGAAGGCTGACACATTGCTGCTATTTGTGATGCATTAGGCTGTTGCACACCAGACTCCAGTCCTGTTGGATTTGCTGCTATGTTGACGGGATATGCTTGCTGACCTGCGTCTAGATGTGCGGTTGATAACGTTGATGCTGTTACGTTCGCGTATGGCACGGATACACTTGGCACTATTGTTGCTTCACTGGCGACCGGAGTAATCATCGAACTTCGCGGATCTGGTGGTATTACTGACGACGACCAATTGGTAGATACTGCCCCTGACTGCGGACCGTACAGAATTTGACAGGAGGGTGGAACTATTGCACCATACTGTCCCGAAAAAGTCACTTTTGTGTCAGCGACTGACTTGGGATTATATTTTTGATATAGATTGCCTACCCGGGGAATTTGATAGGATGCGTTTAGGGGAAAGGACTGTCTACCCATATTTTTTGTTGCTAAACTGGACTGTGTTGAGTAACTAATCTCAAAATTGTGCTGTCCAATGTTTGCATTGGAGGAAATGGAGCCTAATTGCAGAGATTTGCTAGTCTGAGGGACGTCTATATCTAGAGCTTTTACAGTTTTACCTGACTGTGGTGTTGATGTTGAGGCGGGAGCTCCGTTGGGTGGCACTGAAGTAGGCAGCATTTGCTCCGTGGTATGACCTGTTGACGACGGTGCTAACTGCTGGGCATTAGAGTGTTGAACGATGACTCCGTTATGTGACGAACTGGTCACTACTGTTTGGCCGCCTCGACCATCGTTAAGCCAATCAACAACCTTCTTCCTGCTTGCCCGACTGCTCAGTCCGCTGCTTCTACTCTCGTTGTCGTCTTCCAGAATCAAATCCAGCTTTTGCTTCAGAAAGGCTTCATCTTCTTCAGCTCGCTTCCTCCGGATCTCATCCTCTTCTGCCCGCTGCTTGAGCTTCAACGCTCGCTGTTCCTCCAGTTGTTGCAACAGTAGTTCTCTACGGGCTCTACTACTCGTTGAACTTCTCCCCGACTTGTTGGTGTGCTGACTGGCAACTTCCCTGCGTTCTTCCTTGGAGCAATGGCTACACTTCCACGTACTATCCGGGTTTAGACTTGTCTCCGTTTCTCCGACACATCCAGCGTGGAACCAGACATCGCACATGTCGCATCCTAGCATCTGCCCAACTATTCCTCCAGACGAGCATTTTCCACATACTTTTGCCGGCTGCATCATTCCGAAGCTTCGAGTTGCTTACTACGCAACAAATACCGGAAAATCTTTGAAGATTGTTTCGGATAACGTAAGGAAGGTCGTGACACGTCTTGATAGCAGTTACTTCAGCTTCAAAGCTGCAATTATATTGCAATGAGTAATTTAGGAGATAATTTGCACAAATCAATTTACTCACATTTTCGTGTCCTTCTTATTTCTAGCCGAAACAATTCAAAAAACCGCAATGCGTTATTGCATTAACCTAATATCAACCATCATCGAACAATTAGTCTTTAGAATTCAATTGTATTGCATTACTTACTTTTAGAATGTAGCTATAGGAAATAACGAATTCATACGCTTCAATTCCGTACTACTAGGTTTAAGATACTATTAAATGTAATAATAATTAGAACAATTTTACGTAATATTTAAGTAGGATAAACAATTTACCTAGTCACTAACTAGAAATTCTTCAGTTCAATTTCACCTGCACTTGATTTGCTATTTGTTCGATTCTCAATTCTGCCTCATCATTCGTCTGCCTGCTACGTCATTCTTTCTCCCATCTACGCTTTCATTTACCAGCCGTCAATTCGACAACTGCGGGTGATACGGAACTCACCAAACGTTGCTGCCCTGTGGTTCTTTAACACGGGGTATCTTTGATAATGCGGGTAGCTTTGGTTATCAAAATGTATTAAACGAAATAACATAATTTCTGTTAATCAGTTAAGTAAAACGAATGCAGAAGTAAGTAGTATTATATGACACTTCATAACATACGAAGCTTAATATTCGAATATAAAAAATTGATGAGATTTCAGCATTTTTGAAACCTTTACAAACAATCTATTCTACTATAATTATTTGATGAAATTTTCAGGGGTGCGTCGCTTATCCCTGATAGCCCAGTTATAGTAGAACATGAATCCGGTCTGAAATCTCTTAGCGATAATTCTTTGTAAAAACTTGGGCTATTTTTGTAATCGTAGCCGGAAATTTCATATATTGTTAAACGCTCTAAGTAATCCATACTTGTATATATTCCAAAAACGTTTGATTTATGTTCAATATCCAAAAGTGAATATCAATGAACATCTTGTGACTAATATTATTGTATTCCAGTTCATACAGACTTATAATGGTGTTTGTCATGCATGTTTGAATTTAATACATTTTGGTTGAGAATTTTTCTATAAATTCTGTTACTTTATGAACAAAATCTAATCCTCGTTCTCTGAAAACATTCTTCAATCAAGCTTCAACTGCAATGATGCCAAACAGTAGTTTGATTGTCGATTTTTATGTGTTTACATACCCATTATCAAAGTTACCCCAAAACCGAAAATATACCGTAAAATCGGGTGAAATTGATCATCGTATCACACAATTTTATTTATTCGTAATGGAGCACAAATATTAATGTAAGCTGCAGTAAGTGAACGTTGTTTGTCGTAACTAGTGTCGAATTGTGTGTTGTGAAGTTTTTTGCGTTATAGAATGTTTATTACTATGAAAATAATGTAGAATTTCAAAATCATGCACGGTGAAGTATTGACAAACACCTATGAACTTCTATTTCTAAGCAAGGATTTGAACATGGTATAAACCTGAAAGTTTGTGAGGATGCTTGAGATATATCCCCAAACCAGATTTCATCACCAAAACTCGTACCAATTAGCTCATATGGTTGAAATAATTGAATTTCTGTTAGATATCATTGAATTCCTTAGGAAATTGCATAATTTTAGGTGTTTTCCGCATAATTCTTGAAATTTAACTATTCGTTATTTATATAAATATTGCATTGTTAAGAATTTGACAAGCATATGCTAATTCAGGGAAAGCTCAAATTTATGATGTAGAGTTGTTTTGAAAACTAACAATAATGGCATTGACAAGTGATCAATTTCACCCCGAAATGAGATCCCCTGATTTTTTTATTTTAGATATTTGTTAACACTAAAATGACATTTTTTTAAAAATTTCGGTACATGAGTCGATAAGGCTCACCTTCGTACTTGTTTTCCTGCATTTAGTTGTTTTGCTTTGTTAACATTATAGAAAACAAACTAGAAAAAACGTGAAAAATTATCAATTTCACCTGAAATTACGGTACTTTCGATTATACGAAAAAATAGAAGTCCATTCAAAATGAATCGTTAAGCAATCTTTCAACTGCAATCGATAACTGAGGGACCGTCGTTGAGGGTGAGAATGGGTTAAAAACGAATTTGTACGAATTATTTATTCAATAACTATTGCAATTTAACTCCAATAAACTTAAAATTTGGTGTATAAGTACTTGTATGGTACATTAACAACTGTTCAAAAAATTAAAGAAAAATATTTATTCACAGCGGCACCACAAGTGAATGAAAAATGACCCAATCTTACCCCATAGAGGGGGTGACAATGGGTCACTGTAATTTAAATAACTTTTTTTTTGAGAATATGATTGCAAACACATTCACAGCTGAAAAATATTGATGAAATACGATGCAAACAAGTCGAAAAGACTCTAAGATGTTTCACAAGTATGATAAACCCACTTATAAGTACGATTATACCAAAAAAAAGAAGAGCTATGAGGAAGAATATGTAAACCCAGCATTTGTCGTCAAGTTTACATAAGTTTTCTTGTTTTTTTTCCTTCAAATTGTCTTCAAAGTCTCATCCCCATTGCCATGAAGCCTTTTCATTTTCGCTAAAAGTGTACTGAAACAGTGATGATTTCAAACCGAGTTCTGTTTGATCTTCCGACCTTGACGCTTGCTTCTGCGGGAGCTGGTGACGAGGGCAGGATCAAAAATGTCGCGCGTCGGTAGAGTAAAGTGAAAAAGTGCCGCGATTGGTTAGTTCTGTTTGATCTTCGACCTTGACGAATGCTCCTTGGCAGTGCGTCAAGAAAGCCCGAGCAGTCGTCAGTTGTTTTCCCTCTCGGGTCGTGCGCCTATTTTCTCTGACTGCTTTTATATAGCCGAGCAAACGAGTTAAGCTGAATGTGGATTGTTGCTGCTCAGTCAAGGAATACGGATCAATTGGTGAGCTCGTTCCATGCTACTATTTCTAATCTATAAAATATGTATGACTGCACATTTAATCGATACAACGGTAGGACGTAAATATGATTTTTCAACAAACTATGAATGGTTCGTCACTGTGAGTGTCGACATAAACTCTAATTCATGAATTATTTATGTTTAACATTTTTTTGTTTTCAAAACACCCCTTTCTTTTTATCTTTATTTTTGTAATTATAAAAAAAAAACTTTGAATGGTTCGGCACTACAAGTGTAGACTTGCGAAAGGTTCACTTTATTCAACAAACTTTGGATGGTTCGCCACTGTAAGTGTCGGCATAAGAATGAGAGTGTTCTATGATGTTCCAGCCAATCGAGTTTTTGTTTCTTTTCAAATAAGTAAAATATAATAACACATGCTTTCGTCCTGACAGCTGTAGGAATGTTACATTTAGATATTTATTCAACAAACTTTGAATGGTTCGTCACCTCAAGTGTCGGCATAATTTTCCTTTACATAGAAATTGTTCATATCAAATGAAAATATTATATTTTCATAAAAGCATATTTATATTTGACAAAAAACTATTTATCATGGTCTAATCACTTATCAAAGTGAATCCTTTGACCCAACGATCCTCCCCATTAACAAACATCCTTCCCAGTAACCTTTGTGGAGATGCAGAGGCAAACACGGTCTCCAAATAGCAAAGGTTACATACTAACATTCCTTCCCCCAATCCCACCTGACTGCAAGGACGTGGCCGGCGCCGTTATTGACCCTGTATAAATAGAAGCACTGAATTATGCACACTGAAGAAGATTATGGCCAATCCCAGCCGAACTTCTAGTTGATTCTTTGTGCATTTTCACTGACTTCGGTCAATCACGGAATAGCTAAGCTAAGCTAAGCTAAGCTGACAGTGATGATTTCAAACCTTCGCAAATAGTTCAATTTCGGTACGATATTCCACGATCAAAAGATTTCAGGCAGTTGTTAACATCATAATCCCTGTATTTCAGCGATTCAACTCATTTGTACTTACGTGAGATGTTTCTATAATTTAAAGATACTACTACCCGACTAAGGGTACATAACAAAATTATATCAGCATATGTTATTATGTTATAAGTTTTTTTTCAAACATAGGTTGTTACAAACTTGATGCAGGATGTTGTTAAAATAACTAAAATTATAACAAAAAGTGTATGAATAGTAACATAAACATAACAATATGTGTTTTAATTATATCAAAAACATATCAAACCAAGTTATAATGTTTGATACAAAGTATCAAAATTATAATACTGTTCGATATACGATAATATTGTATATTATTGAAATGCATAACTATCTATTAATTTTGTTATAAAGTTGTTAAAAATGAACAAAAAAATATCTTAAAGGGAAATAAAACACATTATGTTATATTTCTGTTATATTATGTTCTATGGATAACGGAGCCTAATAAAATTATATCATAATATGATTTGCATATCATATTTTGATTAAATTTTATTATATTTTTGTTACAAGCCTCTAGTCGGGTATATAATAAAATATGAAAAAAACAAAACATTTGATAAAATTTTACGATTTTGCTGCGCTCGAAAAACAGTTGCTGGTTTGAGAAGTTGTCAAAATGCGTAGCATTGTTATTCGATACACGGAATCCTCAAGCAGACTTTTTGGATGCTTCAGCGATGCTGCATTTAGATAGAATACACAAAAGTGACCAGATATGTTTGGCCTCAATGCGGGACAAAAATGGTAAACTTTTGAAAATAAGTGTAAGAAATATTGAAAAGTACACATTTTCTTATTGTTTATGTTGAAAATGGTAAAAAATAAAATTTTCGAGTAAAAATAATAGATTTCTCGGGTTATTTCTATGAAATTTTTAATTTAAAAGTTATTTTACTAGTTTGCACTATTACTATTGCTCAAAAATTTGCATGTGTTTTCTAATATTTTTGTGAGATTTCCAAAACCTGTTCTTTTAAATATTGTGCAGATAAATGATGACAAAATAAATATAAGTTTAGTTCTGAATCACGGTGATATTTTCGATCCAGAATTTTTAAGGAGTTGCAATCAAAATCCTTGTAAGTTTGTGAAATAAATATAATCCAAGAAAGAATCTAAATCTACACCGATTCTTAGTTTGTTTCAGATACTTCTGCTTAGCATAATCCTAAGATTTCAGAACTGATTCCATTCATTTTTTTTACCAGAAATTGAAAAAAAAATTTTAGAACAGAATAAATTCAAATTATTGGAAGATTATGTACAGAATCAAGAGAGGTATCATAACACTGGCATGAGAAGATTGTGAACCAAATCATTAGTCAAAATATAATAAAAAGTATTTTGACAAGACTTCGTCTGAAATGTTATAAAAGTTTCTAAGCGTGAACAATCTGGAATTTATAACTTTTACTTGAATTTTGTTTGGATTCCTATTTATAGGAAAATTTGTGGATTCTATAAATTTGGATCAGAAAATAAATAGTTGCAACAATTTTTAATTGTAAAGAGAATTATGTTAGAATGCCAATAATATTTTGCCAATATTTTACATAAATTTTGTAGGAATAAGAACAATGTCTTATTAAGATCCCGATTAGAATCTTCTTGGACCATGGAGAAAGCCGACCAGTATGTGGATGTTTATATTGAATGTCCATATAACAATGAATAACATTACATTGTTTATATTTCAAGTATAAATTCCGTTATTTTTGGCTATCTCTACAATTCGGGACATTTTCCGGGACGCTTGGTGATGCGGGACAGGTTGCTCAAATCCGAGACTGTCCCGCACAATCCGGGACGTCTGGTCACTTTAGAATACACACATCTTAATGATAAAAGAGTACACACGGCACCGTAAAACGACAAAAATGTAGACTTGTTATTCCATTCACAATCGTTCTTGCATGACCCAATCTCATCCCCATTTTTAATGTTTTAGACACCGTACCGAAAATAAAAAAATGTGAAAAAATCGAAAATATTCTAGATAATACAAGTGAAGTGTATTGAAATGATTTGTAACCTTCTACTATTACAGCAATAGAGGTTAAAGTACATGCGTGATATTTTGCACAGAAGAAATTTATTGTTGTAAATTTTCTCCAGTTTCAACTTTCAAGTTTGTTGATACATTAAACAAAACTATAATTTCTAAAAACGTATATCGTGATTAATTATGTGGAATAATATGTTCTCTAACATATGAATTATTAATTTTAGTAATATCAGCATTATTAGCTGAAATATTTCATAAAACATATTTTTCCGTTTTGACCCAATCTCACCCCCTAGACCCATTGTCACCCCCATCGACGGTATCAGTACTTGTTTTCAAAATAAAAATTTAAAATCTTCAAAGCAGAATGCAGATATATTCAGATTTTCTTCAAACATTCAAAGTTTTACGGTATGTAGTATTTTATTACACGAATTTAGTTGGGTTAGGCTCACCCTACATGGTGTTGAGCGATTTTTTATCATAATTATACTAGATTGTTGTCAAATTTAACCTTTTTGAACACTACTTTTGCGTGCATTATGATTGATGCGGGGCGTGCCGCACCGCTTTTTGGGGCAGAACGCACCACAACATTGAGGCAAGACGAATCACGACAATGCACAGTGGTCCAGGAAGGACTGCGCGTAAAACTGCTTTCTGGACCATAGTACAATGAGGCAAGATGCTCCATCGTGTTTTAAACGTAATTTCATTTATCGTAAAATCACGAGTTTTGGACGGTATTCGTCTACAAGATGATACAATTGTTCATAACTACGCTAGTAAAGACTTCAAATGACATAACTTTAATTATTGTAGTTTATGTTTGAATGGATCGTTCTGCCCCGACCAATGGAGTGCATGTTGCCCAAACCGGGCGCTTAACAGAAAATGTTATGGAAAATATAATTTGTTGTGTTATTTGGCAAACCATGTCAACAACTAACCCAGTCTCTAATCATATGTTTTATATTTAAAGGTTGTACAAATTCTCAATGCATCGCTTTAAAAACAACAAGTGAAATGATTTGGAAAGTTACATCAGATTCGTGTTTTTCGAATAAATTGTTCTATCTTCCTGTTAAGTTTTTCAAAATTGACAAGGTGCATTTTGCCCCGGCAGTGCATATTACCCCATTGTTTTGATTTTGCATGGGATTTTGACATTTACTGGCCTTGTTGTTTACAAATATTGTGAAGGGGTGAAAGAGAGAGAAAGATTTTTGTGCAGAGCCCCATACATCCGTTCGCGCGCGCTGCCTACTGCGCAGTGGCGTAGCTAGGGTTTTCGGAGCCCGGTGCGTACGTAATCACATTGTTGGACGATTGCCTGTAGCAAATTCTGAAGAAATAATTTAAAGATTTTCAAATTGAATTCCTGAGTGAAACACTAGAGGAATCATTATAAAAATTTCTGGATGGATCCTTGGAAGTGTCTTTGTATGTATTCCTGAAAACAGGCTCTAGAAAAGTCACTAAGAGAATTCTTGAAGCTTTTCCGTGATGAATCTGTAAACCCAACTATCTTAGTAATCTTTGGATTGCCGTGCACCCCCACTAATTTGAACGGTACCTCATGCAAACCATCGGGGTTCATTTTCAATTTGAACATCTAGTCACCGTAGAAACGTGTTTCTAGCCACCTCTTTCACTGTTTTGTTTTGATTCTGCGTGCCGTTCCACAGCATTTCATTACACGTTACTCCGTTCCATGAGCTCAATGACGTTTGAACCATTTTTAATGTGAACGTCGTGCAAACTTGTGGGGTACAAATTAAACAGTGTTCAGATTAAATGTGGTCAAACCAACGGGGATACCCGGTTCAATCATTCATTTCAAAAAAGGCTTGAAGATGTTTCCAAAGCAGTTCCTGGCTACCTCCGGTTCAAGTTTTAGAGCTCCAAATATTTGATGAGTTAGAGAATAATTATTTTTGAATCCTAAAACACGTTGTGTTAGAAAATACTGTTCCGTAAGTTTGAAATGAACGTTATTTATCAATATAACAATAACTGGATGCTGCAGGGGGGCCCCTGTAGTCAAACCCGATTTTTCCTTCTTGTACACAATTTAGTTTGTAAAAAACTGTATTTCTACTGCTATGGGAAACATTCACCATGATTTCAGGGCCCCTAGGAACCCGAGGCCCTGTGCGGACCGCACCCACCGCACCTGCCTAGCTACGCTACTGCTACTGCGATCCCCCATGAGTTTGTTATTATTTAGCTTCAAATGGGTTTATAACCCTGCAAACATCTATAAAAATCCCAAGCACAATTAGCTCAAAAAGGTTTTGTTACTTCAGCAACATGCTTCATTAAGGTTTGAAGAACGAGTTTCCACTACGGAATGATAAGTTTGTATTTACATTACAGTACTAACGTGTTTGGAACAAATTTCAACATTTATCCATAATTATTTGCATCTAAACCAACATCGTCTTCAGGACATCTCTAAATCATCACCTAGAAAGCTGAAAATTTCACAAAACACTATTTTTATGGTTAGGATGATATGGGAGATTGAATTTTAAAACATTTTAAAAAATTGAATCGCCCTATTGGTCCTACCTATGTTTCATTCAAAGACATTCAAGTCCCAATTTACTGTTGAATGTCTCGTATGCTGTGACCACCATCATCCTAGTTCTCCTTCAAAGGGCAATGATTATGGAATTACGTTCCAACCTTCTCGTTATGTGATGATTATTTAATAAGGTGGTGTAGGGTGAAGCCATTTTCTCGCACTTGTTTTTAAACTGTTTGCACTTGCGCCTGCTTGCTAGAACGTTATTCTCAAAACTGAATGCTCCTTCCAGAATGGTTGGGTATGTGACTAAGGTATAGCCGAGAGAGAGAGAGAGAGAGAGAGAGAGAGAGAGAGAGAGAGTAAGCGCGATTACCGGCATCATCTATCACTCTCTTCGTTCATCTCCACGAATCATTCGAGTAACTTTCGTTTAGATATTTTTTCATGCACCCTTTTCGTTATGTCTCCACACAGCAAAGCTTATCGTTACTCAAAGCTTTCGTTCTTATGTATTAGACTGGTTTGAATTACAAAAGGATATGAGATTCATATCTATCTTACTCATGTGAATTATTAATCGTTTATTTTGTTTTATTTTATTCATAATACCTATCTTACTCATATGAATTATTAATATTTTATTTTGTTTTATTTTATTCTTAATACCTACATCTTCTCTCACCCCTACTCTCAAATTAGCTTGCTTATTTATTTAATAATAAAGTCTTTTTATTATATTAATAATATGAATGCCCAAAATTTTGTTCGATGGATAGAAATCACATCGTGAGAATTGAAGAATAGCAGTTCGGTTATGTTACGGTAAAATTAGAAATAAAATAAGCTAATTCTGACTTGATATCGCCTAAATGGTGTAAAATTTGTTAAGATTGTAACAACAACCATTTTCATCGCGATTCAAGTTGTCTTGCAAACGCCAATCTTGAGTTTTAATAATGGATTTTGCAAAATTTAACCTCAATTCTATTCGTCCATTGTGAAAAAAGAATACAAACAATTATTCAAAAGTATAACTGACGATTAACAAAAAAAAATTATCACGGCACGATCATTCACATAAAATCATATAATATAATAATTTAATTATAACCGATATATAATCGGTTATCGATATTATAATCGATATAATTGAATTAGGGAATTATATCGATCTGAAATAAACCAAAATACATATTTATCATCCATCATGATCATTTAAATATCATTACCCATATGCGCGGTTGAATAATTATCATTTAAGCACTCTTTGTTGTTTGGACCTATTGAAAAGTTATTCTAGATTCACCTAATTCTCGTAACAGCAGCGAGGTGGCGTTACAATTCTGTCAAACTAAGTCAAACCGTAGTTGACACACGCCATTTGTTTTGAACCTAGGGTGGAACCGGCGAAACCCGTTCTGAATCACAGTCTCAGCCCCAACCCGATTCAGGCTTGACCGTACTATAATTTGTTTGATGTTGGATTGTTTACGTTTCGTCACCAGCCCAATTCCTAAAAAACGAAAACGACTTCTTAGGTAGGTACCTGAAAGAGAGGAGGCTGCTCAGCAACAAAAGCTGAAAATTTGTTGCGAAGTTTTCCAGTAGTGATGCAGGAAAAAAAGGACAAACCAATGGACCTATGCACGAGTTCTGCGCAATCTTTCCGACGCCCCAACGCAACTAAAAATCTGACATTGATCGATTTTGATGTATTTTATTGAGTCACACTAACAAGCTGAAATGGAATCCGCTACAGTCACTTTCAACGCATTCTAGCCGGGACCTGGTTCGTCGTAAGGAAACAGTTACGTTGGTAAGTTTTTTAACGAATGAGATCCCTAACATAATATTCGAACACTGCAGCACGGATCGACTTCCTCAACACATTTTCGTAGCAGACAGGTTCGTCGATAACTGTGAAAAGTATAAGAAAATTAGCTCGATAGTTTTTCCTCCTATATTACTTTGAACATACAGTACCCGTTCAATTTTGGCAACATGTGTGGCAAATTCGTTGGCATGTTGCAAACATCAATTGGGCACTTTACGTGTCCTTAGACTTACCGTTATTGGAAAATGTGATACACAAACATATCCTTCAAGCGACTTGGCTTACGGATAGTACGCTTCGGTCTTGGCGTCGGCTCGTTTGAATGTGAAACCGGTTCCGGTGAACATTCCGGCGATTCCACTGATTGGGGCTCTGGAAGATGTAATGGATGCTTCGAATACTCCTCTTCGGGATCTGAGTCGCCAGTTATTGGTAGTTTCTTGAAATCTTGAACGTTTCGTGTATACTGCACTCCTCTGTCGCTCCGGACTACTACCTTGGCACCATCCCTAGCCAAAACAGTGTAGTGCTCATCAGAGAAGAAAGGGTCGGTCTTGTTCTTTCTCGGAATTGCCATCAGTACGATATCACCTGCCACAATATCAGATGGCCTTGCTCCTCGCCGAGTATCAGCATAGATTTTGCTTTGCAATTTGGTTGTTGCGTCTCGTTCACGAATTTCATCTCGGTCAACTTGATCTCGCCTGGAACTCCATAGAGCTGGGAAAGATCCCCTATATTTCCAGCCGACTAATAATTCAAACGGCGTTATACAAAGCCTTGCGTGTGGTTTTAGAGTATTGTGTACATGTACATATTCTTGAAGTCCTTTTCTCCAGCTGATTCCTTCTAATCTTGCTGCTGTCAATGCTTTCAATATGCCCTGATTCTGGCGTTCAACTGATCCGTTAGTTTGAGGGCATAGTGGAATTGATTTTCGGACCTTGACACCTCTTGATTCCCAGAATTCAACAAATTCTCCGCTTTGGAAGGGTGGACCGTTGTCACTTTGTAATATAAGTGGAAGACCCCATGTGAAGAAAATCTTCTGCAAAGCTTCGTTGGTTGTTTTAGCATCGATTTGTCTCATCTCTACTACGGAAATGAAACGAGAATAGGTGTCCACCAAAACCATGAATTCGCCATATCCACAACCGGGAACAGCGAGGAAATCTACCTGGAGAATTTCCCACGGCCCTTCTGGAAGTTGGCGATTTGACAAAGGAATGGGAGGATTCTTCTTCGAGATGGTTATACATGTCATGCAGCTTTTGACGAAATCTTCGACATCAGCGCTCAGTTTTGGCCACCAAAAATAGTCTCGGAGAATCCTTTTCATAGCCGGGCATCCCAAGTGTCCTTGATGAGCTTCGGTTAATGCCAAAGATCGCAATTTTCGAGGAAGTATTACCTTGTCATCTTTGAACACAAGGGGACCCAACATTTTCAAATCTTTTGCTTGTGCTGCGTAGCGAGAAAATTCTTTCGGCCATACACCTGACTTGATACTTGTTTGAACCTCTAGTAATTCATCGTCATTTTCAGCCTCCGATTGTATATCCTGCCAGGTTATCCTCATGCCACCAATATCGAGCGAATAGAGCAAATTCTTCCCATCTTCATCTTCAAATGGTTCGTCGACTTGAGCTTTTGATATCAAACGAGATAAGGCGTCGGCCACATTCAGGTCGCCCGGGACTCGTTTCATCTTGAAATCGTATGCTTGCAACCGCAATGCCCAAGCTTCCGCCCTGGATACCGCCCGTTTAGTCGTTTTCAGTCCTTCTCCAAAGATAAATTCGTTCGCTTCTGAGTCCGTACGAACCGCAAATGTTTTCCCGGTCAAGTAAAAAGTAAATCTTTCAACTCCCCAAACAATGGCAAGCGCCTCTTTTTGCGTTTGGGGATATCTTCGCTCTGTATCCGTCAACGCCTTCGATGCGCAAGAGATTATTCGTGGAATTCCTTCTTTATTGTACTGAACGAGGACAGCGCCCAGGCCTATTGGAGAAGCGTCCACGAAAAGCTCAGTATCATCATGGATGTCGAAATATCCTAGCTTCGAGATAATACTGAGTGCTTTCTTTTTCATGTATTGAAATTCGTTCTCTAACTCCTCATTCCAGTAGAAAGTCTCAGATTTGGCCAGGTCTCTCAGCCTTTCGGTCTTATCAGCTCGACATGGAATAAACCTCTCCGCAAAATTCATCAACCCGAGAAAACTTTTTACCTCAAGCTGGGATTCCGGTCGTCGGAACTCTTGAATCGCTTTGAGTTTTTCTTCTTCCAGTCTTATTCCATCCTGACCAACCCGAAATCCAAGAAATTTGACGGATTGTTCGCCAAATACACATTTCTCCTCGTTGATGCTAACATTATGCTCACGAAGTCTCTCCATTACAGCTTTCAGGTTCTTATCGTGCTCTTCTCTTGTATCTCCAGACACCAAAATGTCATCAAGATAATTGTGGACCCCCTTGCAACCTGCCAAAACGACGGTTTGCATGATTTCCTGAAACGTGTCTGGCGCATTCGTAAGTCCAAAAGGCAGCCTTTTGAAACGGTACATGCCGTCGCCGGCGAAGAAATTCGTCAAATGCCGTGATTTCTCGTCAAGCACAACGTGAAAAAATGCGCTCGTCAAATCTATTGTCGAGAACCATTTTCGTCCTGGAAGATCTGTCATAATGGACTCTAACGTGGGCATTTTGAAAGGAGTACGAATAATTGCCTTGTTTGGACCCCTCAAATCGACAACTAATCGAATGTCGTGTTTCCCTTTAGGGACGACTAGCAGGGAAGAACAGTAGGATTTGTCCATTGAATTAGTAACACGTTCGATAATTCCGGATTCCAATAATTCATTAAGACGTCGTCCAGTCTCTGACCGGAGCGATGGCGGAATGCTGGTGAATATTCTCCTAGATGGTGCCATACTTTCATCATAATTCAAAACAACTGGGGCCACATTGAATTTTGGAAACTCTGCCTTACCGGATAGGGAATAGATTTCTCCAGGAAAATTGAAACGTGATACAGTTTGTATAGGCACATCCAGTCCGATTTGTAAAACGCTGTATCGAATGGCAGTATTCTTGCCTAGTAACGCCCGTCCGTGACGTACAACATAGAACTTTTCCATCGTACGGGGACGATCATCGCTTATGAAAAGCTCTGCTATGAATGTTGCCATCACCTCAATGTCATGTACAGTCGCGTAAGCTTTAAGTGGCCTATCAGTGCCTTCCTTAATGCTTAAAATTCCAAGCTTAGATACAGCGTTGTTTTTTAGGTACTTGAATGTGTCACCGCTGACGGTATTCACATCTGCGCCGGAGTCAATAAGAAATTGAACCTCTACTCCAGCTATACGACCCACAATAGTTCCATTGATGTCGTGAGAAAATCTTCCAAAGCACCAAATAGACATTTCAGACTCGTCCTCTTCATCTGTTGTGATTTCACCCCCACACGATCGGCTTAAGATAGGTACATTAACAGCATTACTGTTAACTTCCAACGGTGATTGGAACTGTATTTTCACCTAGAACCCATGTAGAATATATATAAAAAATCGACTTTACTAACCTTTTATTCATTTTATTTTCAAATGGGAAAATAACAGTTCGAACTCAAACATTTCAAATTTTGATAAGTTATCCCAATGTTTATAATAAAAAAAAAATGATTCGCGCTGAACGAATTCAGTGATATCAACACGAATCAGAATAAAAAATTAAACGGATGTGGGTACACTTACAGTTTCTTCAGATGCGTCTTCCTCGTCCTTCTTCACGATGGCAATTTTCTTCGGGTACGCTGCTTCCCCGTCTTCGTCACTGTTACGACGTTTGATCGATCTCTGCAATGGTTTATGATGACACGCTCGCTCGATGTGACCCTTGATCTGACAATTGCGACAAACTTTGTCAATCGCATGACAAGTGGAAGCCTGGTGTTGTCTGCTGAGGCATCGCCAGCACTCGTTACGCGATGTCATATTCCTGGTGAAATTCCTGCGACTGAAACCTCTTCCTCGTCCATTGCCTCTTCCAATTCCGGTAAACCTTGGCTGCATATTTGGCTGATACCTTGCGTATCCAACACCTTGATCAACTGATTGCGGAGCTCTTAATCCTCTGTAAGTAACCGCCGCAACCTCTGCTGATGTAGAGCCGTGACTTTTAGCAAACATTTCTTCGTTCAAGTGTTCCATCTCGAGAGCTCGAACTTTCTCCAAAAGGTCAACTAATGACCCTCCCTTCCTGAGAGTCTTTCTTCCTGCTTCACGTACTTTTCGGTTGAGAGCATGACACTGAATTGTGTCAGCTACATGTTCTGCTACGTTGGACTCTCCAAAATCACAGAGCTTTGCTACTGAAATCACTCGCTTCACATACTTTACATCGGTTTCTCCCGGCTTTTGAGTCAACGATCGAAGTTTTTGTCGCTGCATAAACAGGTAATCACGAGAGCCATAGAACGTGCTCAGGCGATGTACTGCATTCGAATAGGGGTAGACCACAATATCCGGAGACTCTGAGTTAGATACCGTGCCTTCGAGAACATCAAGTAGCTTATGACCCGCTTTAATACGGAAGATGTTCATTTTTGTTGATTCGTCGATTACGCCGGCCAATTGCATGGACGCTTCCAGCGTTTGACGCCATTGTTCATAGGATTTGCGATCAATTTCCTCTTCTCCTTCGATTGGTCTGCATTCCGGCACCTGAAGGGAAGCGAACGACAAGTTGCTCATCGAAGACATAATCGAATTATGGTCGTTCTGTAAATCATCCCGCATCGTAGAGTGCATCCGTACGAAACTTCCATCTTCCATAGACTGCTCAAGTAACTTGTTGTTGGCTCTTGCTTTTTTTAGTTTGAGCAGCAGTGATGCGTTACGCTTTCTCTCCTCGTCCAACTCTTTCAGCAATACCGACGAATCCTTAGTCGTTTGCCTTGTAATTTTTCTATAAAAGCAGAATATAATAAACATTCGAATTAACACATATTTATCCAAAACAAAATCATAAATCATCACTTAATCAACACTTCATACTGTTATTTTTTAACCTATAGTTTCTTAATATGGATTAAATTTTAGAATAAGGAATGTAGATAATTAGTTTTGTTTAAATCAATTTATAAAACATTAGTTTGATACAAATATGAATTCTTTCAGACGGCATGTTGCTAAGAATGAAACCCGTTCTGATTTTGCAAACCATCAAGGTTATAATATTTCACTAATTGTTGATAAGTTCATCTACAAATTTAGTGAAAACCTTCGTCATATTTAAATATTCAACTATTGTACATTTAATATATCTTTTTTTTTTTTTAACAAATTTTATTTTTAGGTCACACCCTATCGGTACTATCGATACATTCTTATTCAAAGTGCGAACGTGAACGATGGATTCGCCCGAATCCAGTGCTTTTGAGACACACTAATTCGCTCAGAAATTGGATTTGCGGATTTTTCTCATTCCAGCAAAGCTTTGCTAATATCCTGTGTCCAACTTATATCCATATTGGTTCATAGTAATTTTTCCTTGACCCACCTGGGTTAGGAGTCTCACCAGGCACGAACGAACCCGCTCAGAGGATGAATCCAATTTATCGCTTTTTATATCCAAATTCAACCTTCAAACAGTTCAGAAGTCATTCTGATCCACCTGGATCAAGTGTCTATTACTAGACACACCAACCCGCTAGGAGGTTGGATTTGAGCTTCTTCTAGTTGTGATTTGATTTCGATTATTGCAAACTATTTGATTCACTGCATAATCTAATTCAGTAAACCGTTTGAACGTAGACTTAACACAAGGAATAGTATTTAATGTAAACTTATCAGGCTTACAATACCAATCCAATGTTAGGTCAACGAAACCCGTCATTTTTTTTTTTGTTTCAGGACCTGATCTTGTTAAACTGATTGCGATAAGCTTATCAGGCTTATTGCAAAATATCAGCAAAACATTCAGATCATGACAGATCGAGAACAAAATATTATTTTTCTTATTCACATTCATAAACTTCCTTTCGATGAAATAATAAAATCCATAAAAATAGTACATATGCACTGCTCACACTATTATGAATCACCTAGTCACGAATACTAGTCAATCTATTTAACATGTAATTTATATGAAAATGACCCATAATAGTGGATGAACCATGATAGTGTGATTACTGTACCTTACATAGCTTATGATGTCTCGTGAATGCTATATATTATATGTTCACCCTTCCAGTAAATCTTTTTTAATCTTCAATATGTTTTACTGGTTCCCTTGAACTTATTAGGCTCATTGCAAAACGCAAAACAACTATTTTGATTCTGATTGAATATGAATAACTTGCTAAATACATTTTATTGTTTTTCTTTTTTTAACACATTTTATTTTTTTAGGTCACGAATTTTCAGTATTCTCGATTAATTCCTTTCAACGTGCAAACGTGACCAATGGATTCACCCGAATACAGTGCTTACTTAACACACCAACTTGCTCGGAAGTCGGATTTTGCAGAACTCTAATTACACCAACTGAAAGTTGGTCCATAGTCGTTTTTCCTTGGTCCACCCGGGCCAGGAGTCTCATATCGCACGAACCAACCCGCTCAGAGGATGGATCCAATTTTTCGCATTGTTTGGAAACTATAGTTCGGAAGTCGTTCTGATCCACCCGGATCAAGTGTCTATTACTAGACACACCAACTCGCTAGGAGGTTGGATTTGAGCTTCTTCTAGTCGTGATTTGATTTCGATCATTGCAAACCTTTTGTTTACTGCATAATTCAATTCAGTAAACCGTTGGAACGTAGACTTAACACGAGGAATAGTATATAATGTAAACTTATCAGGCTTACAATACCAATCCAATGTTAGGTCAACTAAACTCATCATTTTCGTATAAGGACCTGATCTTGTTAAACTGATTGCGATAAGCTTATCAGGCTTATTGCAAAGTATCAGCAAAACACTCAGATCATGACAGATCGAGAAAAAATATTTTTCCTGTTAATAATTATAACCACATTCATAAACTTCCTTTCGACGAAAGAATAAAGTCCACAAAAATAGCTCACGCTAAAGTCATCATTTTTATGTCAGGACCTGAACATGTTGAATTGATTGCGATAAGCTTATCAGGCTTATTGCAAAATATCAGGAAAACATTCAGATCATGACAGAACGATAAAAAATATGTTTTTTCTTCCTAATGCGTTATAACCACATTAATAAACTTTCTTTCGACGATAGAATAAAAATCCACACAAAAAAAAAAAACTGAACATATTCACTACTTACACTATTATGAGTCATCACGATTACTAGTCACTCTATTTAACATGTAATTTAAATGAAAATGACCCATAATAGTGTGACCACTGTACCTTACATAGCTTATGGTGTAATATGTATAATCTCATTTTCATCATTTTTTTTTTACTTGTTTTCTTGAACTAATTAGGCTCATTGCAAAACGCAAAACAATTATTTTGATTCTGATTGAATATTAATAACTTGCTAAATCTATTTTATTGTTTTTTTTATTTAACACATTTTATTTTTAGGTCACGAACTTTCAGTATTTTTGATTAATTCCTTTCAACGTGCAAACGTGACCAATGGATTCACCCGAATCCAGTGCTTACTTGACACACCAACTTGCTCGGAAGTCGGATTTTGCGGAACTCTAACTACACCAACTGAAAGTTGGTCTTTAGTCATTTTTCCTTGGTCCACCCGGGCCAGGAGTCTCATATCGCACGAACCAACCCGCTCAGAGGATGGATCCAATTTTTCGCATTGTTTGGAAACTATATCTCTATTTCTATAACCCACCCGGGTCAAACATCTCATACTGATTTGATGAACCAGTTCGGAAGTCGTTCTGATCCACCCGGATCAAGTGTCTATTACTAGACACACCAACCCGCTCGGAGGTTGGATTTGATCTTCTTCTAGTCGTGATTTGATTTCGATCATTGCAAACCTTTTGTTTACTGCATAATTTAATTCAGTAAACCGTTGGAACGTAGACTTAACACGAGGAATAGTATTTAATGTAAACTTATCAGGCTTACAATACTAATCCAATGTTAGGTCAACATAAACTATCTTCTTCTTTTTTTTAATCAATTGTTGGTTCACCATCATTGTTCCTTGGCACAGTCGTGATTAAATTTCGGTTATTGCTAACTATTTCGTTTACTATATTGAGTTTACATCAATTAAAACTAACGGTTTCAGAGCAGCACCAGTCAGTGTGAAAATTTAATTTTATCATCTATTTTCAATAGACGCCATGACGAATTTCGATACATCCGCGTGCAAAAAATATCTGGTAGACGCCATTTTGTATTTTTCAGCCGATCGCGAGAATAATTTTTGGTTGGAGCTTGAATAGACACCATTTTGAATGTTGTATCGAACTGAACCAATAAGCTAGTTAAAAAATTGTATTCGGAATTTAAAACTTTTAAGCAAATTTGTTTATGTTAAGCCGAGTTTCATTATTAAAAAGTATTTTGATAAACAATTCGAATATCTTGATAATCAAACTTACTTTTTCATGGGAGCGTCTTTCGAATCCTTTACTCCGCCATTGTAGGGTGAAGCCATTTTCTCGCACTTGTTTTTAAACTGTTTGCACTTGCGCCTGCTTGCTAGAACGTTATTCTCAAAACTGAATGCTCCTTCCAGAATGGTTGGGTATGTGACTAAGGTATAGCCGAGAGAGAGAGAGAGAGAGAGAGAGAGAGTAAGCGCGATTACCGGCATCATCTATCACTCTCTTCGTTCATCTCCACGAATCATTCGAGTAACTTTCGTTTAGATATTTTTTCATGCACCCTTTTCGTTATGTCTCCACACAGCAAAGCTTATCGTTACTCAAAGCTTTCGTTCTTATGTATTAGACTGGTTTGAATTACAAAAGGATATGAGATTCATATCTATCTTACTCATGTGAATTATTAATCGTTTATTTTGTTTTATTTTATTCATAATACCTATCTTACTCATATGAATTATTAATATTTTATTTTGTTTTATTTTATTCTTAATACCTACAGGTGGAACCGAACCTTTCTCAATTTCATCCCGAGCGACGTTCAATGTTGAGCAAGATTCTTCCGGTGGAGCAGCTTATCGTTTGTTCCGTGTTAGGCTCGAACTCTCATGTCACAAGAATTTCCAACGAGTTTAACGGCATGTTTCGAAGGAAGAGGGAAAACCGCAATAAATATTCTTCTCTTGGGAATGTAATCTGTTAGGAGGACGAAGGAACTGACGAACGAGTGAGGATTGAAGAAGGACGGAAGGTTACCACAAAACGACCTAATTAGTGTCTGTGTCGCATGCGATAGATAGGTTACTACTACACGGGGTGATTGTTATCTCTGTACGAGTCACTCGTGTAAAGAGTAGAAGGTTTTGTGCTTTCACCTCTTGAATCCACTAGATGAAAAGATTTTGGATGACATATCGCTCCACATTGCTTCGGGTTGTCCTTGTGAGAATCTTTCTACGAATACTAGTGTAAATTTTCAAAATGACGTAAGGAGCTGCCAAGGATTATTTTTATTATTTTTCTTGAATGAACAACGTTGAGTGAAAGTCATATTTTACGAGATTGACCAGAAAAGTTTTCTTTTATAATTAATGCCCTTTTGAAAAATTTGTCGTGAAAATTGCAAAACCAAGCTAATGGCGTACGGCGAAACCCAAAACAAACGGGTTAATTAGTGCGTGTGGGTTGGCCGTTACAATAATTGTGACACCTATAAACAAGAAAGTGGGACACCAAACGTCAACGTGGCGACAGTCCTACATTCTCAATTCAAGGCCAATTGAATGATTATTTTCGAAAGCACATGCATGAGCTCTCGGCTCTCGGATCGTAGCATGCGGGATGGAGAACATTGTATTCAAATTTGCTTTTGCCTATGCATCTCAAAAATCACTCCCGTCCGTTCGCCACTATGGACCGGGAAATGTAACGTACGCCAAAGGACCGGGTATTAACGTATTCTAAATCGACTTGTCCATGGCCAAGCATTTCCACCATAAAGTTTCGGTTTTCTGCATGCAAGAGGGACGTGCCCGAAATTGGAACGCTTCATAAATTTGTGCCGGGCTCATCGTGTGCAAACCCTTTTGCTCAGGCATATTCCTTTCGTCCGATCAGGGATGCCAGATTCGGAAGACTAAGCCATGTCTATATTTCCTCAAAACTTTCCTTAAAATATAACATTTTGTAGTGAAATACATGGTGAGACATTCTTGTGAAATCGAAAGTTATCGAAACAAAAAATCACCTGGCATCCCTGCGTCCGCCAGGGCTGCGTCGTCGTGCCCCGGGTTCAGGGGTGGGTGCACAAATTGTTGGTGGCGGTGGAGACGATGAATGCATGGCTTCTTCCCCATGTGTGTGGTAAGCCACAATGATACGCTTGCTAGGATCCACTAGGGATCCACATCAAGAGCACGACGACGATGGCGCCCAATGACAGATAGACACTGTCAGAGCCAAGGGAACTGCAGCAGCTGTAAAATGAAGGATAGAGACTGTTAACCGAGTGCCGAGATCTATCAATTCGGCATTAAATGGATTATAAATTTGTGTGTGTCTCTCGCTCTCTGGCGCGCTTTTGCAGGTTTTATGAGCTGGCATTTGCCCTAAATCTATCATTTTTGGAATGTTGCAAATATGAGTACCGCTGTGTGCCATCGTCACGTGATTGAAGCCGGTTCGGACAGGGGTGGGATTAAGAATTTTCAAATGCAAAGAGCCTTCAAAACGGGTTGCACGTCACGGGCAAAACCATCAGACCGTGTCCGTTTCTGGTGAAAACGATTACTCTTCATACTTGATTCATTCCCGCCGAGAATGGATGCGAAAAACGACCACTCGCTTCTTTATTTATAACACATGATGTCCATTCCGGTAGAAGTGAAGCATCATTCCGATTATGTGCGGAGGCAACCCTGCTGCACCGTCGGAGACCGTCCGTTTTCATGGACTACTACTCGGTTTTTCGCATTTCAAACATCTAGCATGTCATGTGGAATGACAACCACATTCGATGGACGTTGCTCAGCAAAATTTATCACATTCAATCATTCATGTATTTTCAGGACATTAAACTTTCTGGTGCGCAGTTTTGAAAATGGCAGTTCCAACCAACTGTCAAAATGAACCGTAGCTCCGTTCAAAACTAGACCTTGATTGAAAATCTCAAATACCATAGAAACCCTCCTATGGTTCCAACATTCCAATAAATGCCACGTTCATTTGTTTTATAATCCTTCAAACCCTGATTTGCGCCTATCGCGTTACAATGCTAATAAACAGCTCACAAAGTGCGAGAAGCAGAGCTTAGTCGAAACTAATACTGGAGGAAACAATAACAAAAACACCACTTCCTCCGCTCTCTATGGTTTTGACTATAGGAATAGGGATTGTTCGTTGTCGTCGTCAACCTTCGTGGCGATGATTGATGATGGATGAGGAAGCGCCACGAAACGACTTACTTTGACGCCGCGGGCAGTTCCGTCCATTTCCGGACAAGAAACATTGGTGGTGGTTGTACGCTAAATTTACCATCGCAACAGTCAGTCGGTGGGTGGAGCTTTACTTGTGGAAAAACGTGTGCTTTGCGGATATATACACCACCCGACCAAGTGATTTGTGAATTGAAAAATTTCCGCAGGAAGCAGCTGATCCTTCCATTTTTTGAGGAATCAAAATTTACAGTAGGCTATTGTTAGTTTCAGTATGTCATGAATACGCCCGTTTTGGGGCAACTAAACCGAATACTGTTGTATATAACTAAGTAGGCGAATTCATTCACCGAACATTGATACAGTATGCTATGATCTAACATTAAATTTTACATCATTATGATTGCATTATTGCCTTCAAAATAAAAACGAGCATTTCTTGTTTCTCTAGGAAGGTTTTTCTAGCTCTATGAGGAAAGCACTTCTAGCTTCCCAAGAGAAGCTTATCCAGCTTCCCAAAAAAAGCTTTTACAGTTTCCCTAAAGAAAGCTTTTTCTGGTCCCTATGGGGGAGGCTTTTCCAGTTTCCTGGGGGAAGCTTTTAAAGGGTGTCCGGCCATTTGGCCGAACGCCGTTTGGCCGAATGTCGTTTGGCCGAACGCCATTTGGCCGAATGCCATTCGGCCGAACGGGTCATTTGGCCGAATGCCGTTTGGCCGAATAACGAACAAAAATATCTCTTTTTTTCAACACTGATGTGTAGCATTATCATAAGTGTGGCCCAATAATTGATCAACTAATTAATAAACGGTGAGGCGGGATATCATGCTTGTCGATATATAAGTGCTCCAAGAGCATAATCAATACGATCCGTTCATTCCGGACGAAGTTGTGAGCTCGCGTCAAGACTCTAAGCTGTAGATTACCAACGGTGTGCTAGGGTTTGAAGTTTTTTCTATATTTTCATCAGAATTTTTTACTTCTTTCAAACATAGGCTTTTTTTCGATTTGTACTGGTTTCATTATTATTGGAAATAATTAAGCTTATATTTTCAAAGGGAATTTTACCTTCTTTAAATCATCGGCAGTTCTTTGTAGTTATACTGATATAACAATTATTTGCGTTACACTTGCTTAAAATTTATAAGGGATTTTTCCTTATTTTGATCATATGCTGTTCTTTCATATTTGAAAATTTTTCGTTGTTATTGGAATTTAGTCTATGTAAAGAGTTTTATTAAAAATGTATAATTTTTAACACAAGGGATGATGTGATGTCATTCTCCACCAAGATTAAAATTACAAAGTGTTAACTGAACTTTTTTCAAATTCGGCCAAACGGCATTCGGCCAAATGGCATTCGGCCAAATGACCCTTTCGGCCAAAATACGTTCGGCCAAACGGCATTTGGCCAAACGGCGTTCGGCCAAATGACCCGGAACCCTTTAAAAGCTTCCTAAGAGAAGCTTTTTCAGTCTATTTTCTGCTGAAAGCTCTTTCTATGTGGAATTTTTCCAGTTTCTGTGTGAAGCTTTCCCAGCTTCTGTGAGAAGCTTTCCCAGCTGCTGTGAGCAGCTTTCCAGCTTCTGGAAAAAGCTTTCTGAGCTTTCGTTAAAAGCATTCTCAGCTTCTGTGAGAATTTTTTTCCAGCTTCTGTGAGAAGCTTTCTTAGCTTTCCCAACTTCTGTAAAAAGCTTTCCGAGCTTTTGGGAGAAGCTTTCCCAGCTTCTGTGAGATTTTTCCCCAGCTTTTGTGAGAAGGTTTCCTAGGTTCAGCGAGAAACTTTCCCAGTTTCTGTGAGAAGCTTTCTCAGCTTCTGTGAACTGTTTACCCAACTAACATTCACTCATTTAACAAACACCATTATGGCAGTTTTATTCAGCATCATGTTCAATAACATATTAATAATTTTCATGGCCAACCTTTGTTCAGACGTTGTTCACACAAATTTGGAGATACATTCCAATTTTGTTTTTTAGCTTTTAAAACGTTTTACAAGCTTTTAGATCAGCTTTTATAAGAATGGTCCAAAAATAATTAAAAACAAATAAAAAACAAAATAATATTTTTCTAGGCGCTTCAAATGTAGTGTACACAATTACCATGATATAACAACCATATTTAAAAATCGCCTGGATACTGGATTGGAACTCGAAACCTTCCAATCGTCAGCGCTATGCCTTGCCATCTGCGCCATCCTATAGAATTGATGAATAAATCGTCCAGTGCAAAATATAAACCTCTCATAGCTGAATATTGATCACGTTTGAGCTTCTATTCGACATCGTCTAATCAACACATGGTACGCTAATCAACAACTGAACAAGCAAATTATTCAGCTCATTGGCGTAGCTAGGATTTTTTTTCTGGAGGGGGCCTGGAAAATTCTTGTTTTCAAAAGCATGTTGGTCGCAATTATCACGGTTTTTTTTAATTGTTACTTTGTCTCATTTTACGGCACATCAGTGATATTTGTAAATTTCAATTTTTGCTACGGAAAAGATACATTCTTTCTGTAACCCAATCAAAAATCCTTCAAGTATTCATGCAAAAAAAAAAAACTCACAAGGAATGTTCTTCATGATTCTTTCACGAACTTTTCCGGTATTCTATTATCTGCTTTGATCAGATTCCTTTGAAAATTCCTGCGGGAATTTGAATTATTTTCGTACTTTTCAGTGCCTTCTCCAAGAACTTCTTTACTAATTTTTACTGAGTTATGTAGTCCTGGGATTCTCACGGAAAATCATTCCCAGATTTTCTGATCTCACTAGGATTTTGAAAAAGTCAAAAAATGCATTAAAAATTTTTTTAATCATTACTCCTGGAAGGACCTCTTTGTACATACTAAATATTCATTCCAGTTGTCAAGTTAAAGTATACTCCGCTTGTTATTAATAATTTGAATTTTCAGGAACTATTAAGGATCTCTCCAAAAAATAATACAAACAAATCTAGGAGCGTCACCAAAAATGACTTCAAGATCACCAAGCAAAAATTAATTCAACGAATTCTTCAGAGAGTTCACCAACATTTTTCCAACTTTGCTCTTAAAGTTCTTCCTAGAGTTTCTCTACAGTATTGTTCGAAAATATGGCAGCAAAAATTATCCGAAATTTCTGCATAAAAATTGAATGATTCTTCAAGCTGTTACTCTAAGAATTCTTCGTAATATTTCACAAGAATTTCATGAGCAATCAAAATGAATCCAATTGGAAAAAATAATATTCATGATTTCTCCGAGAAGTTCTCCACAGATCTATCTGTGTTTTTCATAGATAATTATTTCTTAGTTTTTTTTTTTAATCAAGAAGCAACATCCCGCATCCCTAAAAGCCCTCGATTTTTTTTTCCAGAAATGCCTAACAAAGAAATGTTTAAGGAATTTTAATATTCCTTTAAAGTTCCTAGCAAAATACGTTCAACTATTGATTCAAAATCTCTTCTGCGATAATACTTTCCGAGTAATTTGTTCAGGAATTTCTTAGAGAATTATATTATTGTTTCTCTAAGATCGTTTCAAAAAAAAAAAAAAAAAAATTACCAGAGATCTAAGTATTTTGCCGAAAATTTTCTTTAAACCGCACTAACGATTTTTTTGCGAAGTTTTTAAAGAAATTGTTCATCAGATTTACTAAGGTTTTGAAATTTATTCTTGAACTTCTCAAAAACTGTTTATTCATTCAAGAAGTTTTATCAAGTATTCTTTCAGTTCTAGAAATAATCATCATTTTTTCCGAATGGTTATCTAATGATTCTTCCATAAACAACGTTATAAAATTATCCACTCCACATTATTTGGTTCAAAAACTACTCCAGGAATAGCTCAATATTTTTGAGGATTGCTTTTCAAATTCCTCTACGAATCACTCCATATCGGATTTCTAGAGAAACACATACAGAAAAGATTTGAAAGAAGTTTGTTGGTAATTTTTTGAATAATTGTAGCTTTAAATATACCGTTTTTGTCTCAAATTTTGAACCCTCGGTATTTGTATGGCGATATGTTTGAAATGTTTCACTGAAATATGTCATTACATCACCAGGAAACGGAAGTCAATTACAATTCAATCTTAACGTAGAACTAGTTCAAATGAAATTATTTGCTAAATTGTTCATTTGAATACGATTTATTCGTTCTGTTCGAAATTTGAATCAAGGTGTTCGGAATATAAGACAGAACAAACACAGTTTTCGGCATTTGAATCAAAAGTTTAAATGAACAATTTTAACAGTAAACCGAACAACTCTCAGTTAGACTATGCGTAGAAATCAAAATTTTCACAAATATCAGCTAATTTATGTCTATCAGCATTAGAAGTTACTGTTGGCCTTAAGTGTTCGGAATATGAGTCAAAACGGTAATTCGGAAAAATTTACTAAATTTTTATCGTAAAATTTAATTTCTAGAACTTTTTGGCAATGTACCTAACAAAAAAAAGCTTAAGTATTTCTTGTAGAATTTACTAGAAAAAATCTTGTTCTGTTTAGTTGGTAAAACGGATGGAATTTTTACTGAAAGTATTTGTAACTAATATCTTAGATAATATATTGTATGAACTCCGAAACTTCATTATACTATGGTAAACATGTTGATGTAGAACCAATTTTTCCTACATTTAAAAATCTAAACAAACTTTTTTGATTGGTCTATTATCGATTATTTTACAGTACTGTAGAAGTTTAATGCAAAAGCATTGCCTGTATGTTTTAAGAACATTACGGAATATGTATTGTGGTTAACCTTCGGCCTGTCGCGCTGTTGTGATTTATATACTATCATTTTGCAATAAAGATATCTATCGACACCAAACCAAAATGTATTCCTCAAGAATCTTCTTAAGACCAATACTCGACGGTTTTTATTTACAGTATAACCATTGATAATGCGGTAAAATCAGCAAATATACATGAAAGTCGCATAATAATGAACACACTAAATACGGTTCGAGTAAACCACAGTTTTAAATCGGTATATCCCAAAATCCAGATAATATAGAAACTTAGGGTCTTTAGTAAAGTTGTTCTGGAGGTGAAGCGTTATCTGATGGTATCGCATTTAATTCGGAATTTGACCACTAGGTGGCACTAGTGGGCATGGAAGTTTTACTTTTGTTTTGTAAATATTTCAGGATCCTGATCATTTAGAAAGATGGCGTCTTCGGCAAAGTTGTTTAGTAAGTTAAGGACTATCATTGATCGAGCTAGTTGATTCAAAATTTTGCCACAACGCGGCGCTAGTGTGCATGAAATTTTTGTTTGCAGATATCTCAGGAGCCTGACCACTTAGAGAGCTAGTGTCTTCGACAAAGTAGTTCAGTAGCTCAATGACTATCATTATTTGAGGCAAGAAATATGATATTTTGCCACCAGGCAGCGCTAGTGAGCATAAAATTTTTGTTTTGTGGATACTGCAGAATCTTGACTTTTCAGACAGGCACCTTCAGCAAAGTTGTTCAGAAGTTCAGGAACTATCATTATTTTACAAAATCTCAAACTTTAAGCATTAAACAAAGAAATAATTTGAACTACTGAACAACTCTGCCGAAGACGCCATCTTTACAAGTGATCAGGCTCCTGAGATATTTGCGAAACAAATGTTTTATGCTCACTAGCGCCGCCTGGTGGCAAGATTTTGAATCAACTAGCTCTAACAATGATAGTCCATAAGTTACCGAGCAACTTTGCCGAAGACGCCATCTTTCTAAGTGGTCAGGATCCTGAGATCTGCGATTCAAAAGTTTCATGCTCACTAGCGCCGCCTAGTGGCAAAATCCCGAATTTCTTGGCTAAAATAATGGTAGCCCTTGAGCTACTGAACAACTTTGCCGACGACGTCATCTTTCTAATTGGTCAGACTCCTGGGATATTCGCAAAACCAAGGATGTTGTACAAAGTACAACGCGCGACTACTCGCGTTACAAAAATTCGCGCGACGACCGAAAGGTTAAATTCGTAATGTATGATTTTAATGAATTAAAATCTTAGGGGAAACTTTTGCACTACTTTGAAAATTTGTTGAGGAATTTCTGATGGACTTTTAGAAATCTGGAAACACACGTATAAGAATTCTGCCATTTTTCGAAACTCCTATAATTTTCCTATTTCCAAATCCAGGGAAACAACAAAATGTTGAAGCAGGTAGAATAATAGATGGGCAATGGTACAATGAATGATAAATTATTATTTCTCTAGAGGTAAATTTTTTTTTTTTTTTTTTTTTTTTTTTTTTTTTTTTTTTTATTAAGGCACTCCGTGCTCGTGGCCACTACTGTGCCGGAATCAGTTCTATCTGTATCTTCCTTACCGATACAGTTCTATTTTTAACTAATCTATATTTACATTTGCTTTCACTCTCTTCTGCTCTTTTTGCTCTCACACCGAGCAGGTAGGAGAGTGCTCTGCTGTTGGTCCAATCGATTTCCATAAGCCATAGTCCGTTGCTCTTTTGCGGTGGTTCGTTTTGCCGTTTTCCTGAGTCGTTTGAGGCTAGCTGCCTGCGAAGTGGGTCAATTTGTCTCAGTCACCATCTGATACTGACGGAGGATGGATGTGCTCCCCTATGCACGGTCCTCCGTGCGGCGTCTTCTGGTGGCTGGACGGTTTATTTTTTGGAGGGGCTGGGAATTGAATCCATGACCTTCCGCTTACGAAGCGAAAGCGTAACCTCAAGGCTACGGACCCCCCTAGAGGTAAATTACAGGATAGTTAGAACTTCTATAATTAATTTACAAATAAAACAAATCTATCAAGAAGCTCCATCAGAAACTTCTTTAGAAGTTATCGTTGTCATCTATCATTCCTTAACATTTGGTTCTCTGGAATTCCGGGGGTTTGAAGTGAAATTTCTAGAAAAAGAAAGCATAGAAGAATTTTTGCCCCATTTTGTGATGTATTTTGGAAATATTTATTAAGGACTCTAGATGAATTTCTCGAAATTTGTAATAAATTTTTTTGAAGAACTATTTGAAGGAATTCACGGAAGAAATTATAGTAAAAAGTGAGCGGTATTTTTAGGTAAATTCAAGAAAATATTCCGGAATCAATTTGTTAATAAAAAGTAGACAGAATAAATTTATGTCCACCAGGAGGAATTCACTTTGAAAGTATGATCAAATCCCACAATATTATTTGACTAATTTCCAAGAGATTTGCAAAAGTTCTGAAGTCGTCCTTCAATATTCTATTTTTTCAATTATTTTTTTCGAGCATTATTCGGGTTTATTTAGTGAATTCTAATGAGGAAATTATTATCACTGGACAGTGAATATGCTGCTTTATGCTGAAACAGCATTATTTGGATTATTCAAAAAAAAAAAAACGAATTTTGGGAATAAAATTTCCAGTATATTGACACTTTTTTGTACCACGGTATTTTTTGCAAGACGTCGAAAAACCACATATAACAAATATAACAAATATTATTATCTTCATCAACGAGATTTGCAGCCCGAGGCTGCGAGCGCCAGCCTCGGGCTGCAAATCTCGGTCGCATACAAACAAGTTCTATCAGTAACCATTCGATCGACAGTCGGACGGTTAACCTTTCAGTTGTAGCGCGATTCACCAAAGCCAGAACCGCCACGCTGATGTTGTGTGAGACAGGCTAGGTTTTCTCATAGTTGTACAACATAGAATAACGTTACTACTGAAGAGATTCTAATGTCAACAACAAGAGTCATGTACCTACATAGATTCATAAGATTTTGCTTCATGTTAAATTGTTTTTTTTTTCATCTTTTATATTTTTTTGTCATCAAAATTTCTGGAGCCCCCCCCCGCCTGGATGACTTTGGAGGGGGCCAGACCCCCTGCCCCCCCCCCCCTGTTAATACGCCAATGATTCAGCTGCTGTTTAGTGCTGATTCAAACTGAGTTCAGTCGGCTATTTTTAGCGCACAGTGAGAAAATTTATGTCAATGATGATCAAAAACAATGTTTATTTACACAAAGTGAAATCAGTCTGAAATGATTAAGGTGAATATGCATCGAAGCTAAACCTCAAATCTAGAGAACCAGACAGCGCAGCGATTCGAGCTGAAAACCTAATCGCTGGTGGTGACCAATCGATTGAGTTTTCAGCTTGAACGGATGTTTTGTTCTCTAGATTTATGTTCTTGAAAATTTGAGGTTTGGCTTCGATGCATCTTCACCTTAATCTAATTTCATGAAAAGCTTTAGTTTGTTTAAAACTTGAATTTGAATGATTCATTAACTTAAATTGAAATTCATTTATTTTATAAATTATATTTGTATTAATTAATTATATTATTGATTTGTATTTTCATAAACCTATTATGCATTAAAAAAATAGTTCTCTATATGAATATATTTAAATCGGTTGAAGTGTTCTGAGGACTAAGCGCCTGAATAGAAAAATGTTCGAATATCTTGACGCGTGGAATTTTTTTTTTTCAGAAATGACCATGTAAATCGTTTTTTTTTTAGATCGCACTATTCAGTTGTGAAGAAATGTCATTTTAAATGTAGCTCGATAAAGAAAATTATGTAATCAATTCTGTCAAAGAAATTTCCACTTTTCTTGTACGGAACAACATCCCGAGCAGGCGAAAAAAGCTTAGCAATAGCAAGTTATAATATGGATAGCTAAAAGTGTTATTAATTTGATAGATATAATAGATAAAAGATCTGGAAACGATATCTAAAATTAACTACATACAAAAAAACAAACAAAATTTTGATGTAGTCTTCAGATCTTTTATGTCAATTAAGTCAATATCACGCTTTGTTTGTCAGTACTTCGCTTCTACTAGGAATACTTAGCTCAAATGTTTGTTTTTGTTTTTCAAAATAATCCTACTTTTCTGGAGCCTGACCATGTTTATTTTCTGAATGACTATTTAAAAAGTTTTGAGAAAGCATTAGTTATAAGTTCAACACGAATTTCGGATATTTTGGTCATTTTATGAAGTTTAGCTATAATGTGATCGTTTTTACAAGACTTATTTATTGCTGAACAATATGTTTGTTAATCGTCATTTTGGCTTTTATTGGATCAATTGGTCGGGGTTCTGCTAAACCGCACCAAGTGCCATTTTTTCCGTAATCGACTTTTTTACACCAGAGGACTCAAATAATCATTACCTTTCTACCATAAAAATATCAAGTAATTTGAACAGTCCCTTGTAATCTTACATCAAAAATTTTCTTTAGATGGACATGTAAAACTGTAATTTTGTTCAGCCAGAGCGAACCATATACCAACGCACGTCATCAGAGGGAATTCATTTTTCAGATATAAAGCTATATTTTTTCAACTTCCTTCTATATTCTTACAATTTATCCATTCCAAGCAACTCATAGAAACAGAGGCCAGTGAAATTGGGCGGCAATTGATTAAATAAAATAAAATATAGCTCCGGTGGCGTTGATCTATTTTCTTTTAAATTTTATCCAGCCATACCGCACTAAGTACTGTTTATCTGAAAATTACATTTAGACATGGAGTAAAGACATTTACATGCAATACATACTTCCACTAGCTTGTTATATAATATGTTTATCAAACCACACAGAAGCCGTAATGAAAAAACGAATTACTTTAATCTGATGCTGTGTGAACAACTCAGGTGGACTTGGTGCGCTTTAGTTGTTCAGAAAATGGCATTATCGCCATCAAACCCCGTCAGACAAACTGCACATTACTTGATTCAAGTTTATCACCATTCCTTCAAGAAGTGAAGATGACCTAGTGGTAGCACACTAGATTACCACTCAGAAGGCAAGAGTTCGAATCACGGTGAAACTTTTTTTCTGATGTTCTATCCAATGGTGATGGAAATCAAACAACTTTTAGATTCTGTGCTTATTTTTATATTACAGAAAAACATCAGCAGGTCAATGTACATCTGAAAAGATGGTGATTCCTGGTGAACACTTCACGCATTGAACTGTGCACTTGATCAGCAAAGGAGCACCAAATGGGAGCAACTTGGTGCGCTTTGGCATAGCGAATTCATGGTTTTCTTCGATCATTAGGATCTATGTATGGACACGTGAGAACCTTGATTCAATACATACGAATCCTTCCCATAAACACTTGTGACATGGATTCCAACATGCACGGTAGCTTAGCTTAGCTTAGCTTAGACTGACTACACATATCAATGGTTGCTATTCCGTGATTGACCGAAGTCAGTGAAAATGCACAAAGAATCAACTAGAAGTTCGGCTGGGATTGGCCATAATCTTCTTCAGTGTGCATAATTCAGTGCCTCTATTTATACAGGGTCAATAACGGCGCCGGCCACGTCCTTGCAGTCAGGTGGGATTGGGGGAAGGAATGTTAGTGTGTAACCTTTGCTTTTTGGAGACCGTGTTTGCCTCTGCATCTCCACAAAGGTTACTGGGAGGGATGTTTGTTAATGGGGAGGATCGTTGGGTCATAGGATTCACTTTGATAAGCGATTAGACCATGATAAACAATGATTTGTGAGATATATACATGCTTATACGTAAATATAATATTTTCATTTGATATGAACAATTTCTATGTAGAGGAAAATTATGCCGACACTTGAGGTGACGAACCATTCAAAGTTTGTTGAACAAATACCTAAATGTAACATTCCTACAGCTGACAGGACGAAAGCATGTGTTATTATATTTTACTCATTTGAAAAGAAACAAAAAACTCGATTGGTTGGGACATCATAGAACACTCTTATTCTTATGCCGACACTTACAGTGGCGAACCATCCAAAGTTTGTTGAATAAAGTGAACCTTTCGCAAGTCTACACTTGTAGTGTTGAACCATTCAAAGTTTTTTTAATTACAAAAATAAAGGTATATAAGAGGTGTTCCGAAAAAAAAAAATGTTAAACATAAATAAATCATGAATCAGAGTTTGTGTCGACACTCACAGTGACGAACCATCCATAGTTTGTTGAAAAATCATATTTGCATCCCACCATTGTAACGATTGAATGTGCAGTCATACATATTTTATAGATTAGAAATAGTAGCATGAAACGAGCTCACCAATTGATCCGTTATCCTTGACTGAGCAGCCACAATCCACTTTCGGCTTCACTCGTTTGCTCGGCTATAAAAAAGCACTCAGGAAAAAAAAATAAGCGCGCGACCCAAAAAGAATAATAAAAAAAAAACTGTTCGGGCTTTCTTGACGCACTGCCCAGGAGCAAGCGTCAAGGTCGAAGGATCAAACAGAACTAACCGATCGCGGCACTTTTTCAGTTACTCCAACCGAACTCACCGATCACGCCACTTTTTCACTTACTAGACCAACGCGCGACATGTTTGATCCTGCCCTCGTCGTTCGCCCCGGCAAAAGCAAGTGTCAAGGTCGAAAGATCAAACAGAACTCTGTGACATGGATTCCAACATGCACGGTGATGATAAACATCATTTGTCTCCAATTTTACTTGTGTTGTTGAAAACTGTGAAACACATCCAACCATACCGAACCAAGAACCATATTTTTCAATTTTTGTTCAGCCAGAGTGAACTGAGTGCTTCATATTGTTTAATGAAATGCAATTACATAGTTAATTTTTGATGATTTACTAGTATATATAATCTC
This sequence comes from Aedes aegypti, assembly GCF_002204515.2. NCBI lineage: Eukaryota > Metazoa > Arthropoda > Insecta > Diptera > Culicidae > Aedes > Aedes aegypti. Next base: position 12,704,411 of record NC_035107.1, read on the forward strand.
GGTGTACTTATTGAACACTGTTAATCGCATGTGAGCGATAAAAAAAATAAAATTATCATCCGCGATAAACTAGTACAGGAAAAGACTTTAAAGTAAAATATCTCGGAATAAAGATTTTGGCACTTGGTGCGGTTTAGCAGAACCCCGACCAATTGTTCTTATAATATTCTGAAGCTGAATTAGGATTTCATAAGATACTTATTCAGCTCTTATTCATGCTTATGTTAAACATGTGGAAATAGCTGAAGTGCGACGTAAGTAAAACGTTAGTTCGTCTTTTGAATATCCTTTTAAACATATACATTTGCTTAGTGGAATATTGGCTTTTTAATTGGGGGAAACATGTCTTGTTCAGCTCATTAGTAAAACAATCTTGTGTTAAAAAAGCACTTTCTCAGCTCTTTATAGAGCAAAATTTTTATTCAGCTGTCATTACCATTATTGAACAATCTTCTTCTTATTCTTCTTTTTGGCGTTACATCCCATCTCGGACAGAGCCTGCTCACCAGCTTAGTGTTCTTATGCGCACTTCCACAGTTATTAACTGAGAGCTTTCTATGCCGATTGATCATTTTTGCATGCGTATATCGTGTGGCAAGTACGATGATACTCTATGCCCAGGGAAGTCGAGAAAATTTCCAACCCGAAAAGATCCTCGACCGGTGGGATTCGAACCCACGACCCTCAGCTTGGTCTTGCTGAATAGCCGTGCGTTTACCGCTACGGCTATCTATACCCCTCATGCTTCTATTGGAAGCATTTTCAGTATCTGTGAGGAGCTGTCTCAGTTTTTGTGAGTAGCTTTCCCAGCTTCTGTGAGAAAATTTTTCAGCTTCTGTGAGAAGCTTTTTCATCTTCTGTTGGAAGCTTTCCGAGCTTCTGTGAGAAGCTTTCCTAGCATCTTTTGAAGCATTCTTAGCTTCTGTGAGAAGCTTTTCCAGCTTCTGTTGGAAGCATTTTCAGCATCTGTGGGGAGCTGTCCCAGTTTTTGTGAGAAGCTTTCTCAGCTTCTGTAAGAAAACTTTTCCAGCTTCTGTGAGAAGCTTTTCCATCTTCTGTTCGAAGCTTTCCCAGCTTCTTTGAGAAACTTTCCCAGCTTCTGTGAGAAGCTATCTCAGAATATGTGAGAAGCTTTCCCAGCTTCTATGATAAGTTTTACCAGCTGCTGTGAGAAGCTTTCCAAGCTTTCCCAGCTTCTTTGAGAAGCTCTCCCAGCTTCTGCGAGGAGCTCTCCTGTTGAAATCATAGTAGACATTGGATTAAGCAAATGCAACCAATGAACTTATGTACTAGCTTTGTTATATATAATGTTACTATAAGAACGCCTAACAGCAAATGCTGTTGCTGCCGAAGACAGTAGAACTGACATTAATTTTCATTAATCTTTAGTCAGCGAACCGAACCGGTCGTTTTTACTCTACAAAAGGTTATGGGCCCAGAGCTGGCAATTTGGACGGTGAACAGGCAGCACCAGAATGGTCCTGCTGGAAGCTGAAGTGGCCTGCCGGCCGTCGAGGGCGGGGCTGGAGGACCGCCCGCTAGAAGTCGACGAATCAACGCGGTTACTCTACCCATCATCGAGAAGCTGAAGGGACGTGGAAATTTCAAAACGTCGATTGGCGGTGTCAAATCTGCAGCTAATTCAATACTACAGTGGAAACGGCACTATCGCAACTATAGGAACACCAACAACTAATAATAATACAAAATTTCCCAGCTTCTGTGAGAAGCATTCCCAGCTTTTGTGAGAAGCGTACTTAGCTTCGATTCATCTTCACCTTAACTTGGACGTGGTTCATGAACGTCCACACTCATTTCCGTTTACTGTTCAGTGTAATAATTTGCAAACCTGCTTTCAATGAGGAACCCATCTCCTCAAAATCCATGTTTATTAGTTTCCAACTCTGACCGCAATTGTTTGCGAAATGGAAAAGGCGTAACCGCACGGTGCGGTTTAATCTCTGATCCGTCGTCGGTTTTCATCGCCATCGCCATTTGTGTATATGTATGTCGTCAGGTCAAACAAAACAGACAAACCATTCGTTCGACTGAATTTTATGGCCTACATTGACACAATTTCCCATTCCGACAGCAGTGATTTCGAATCCTGTAAACTTCTGCCTTCCGGCACCTAGTTTACAAACATTGGATGACTCGGTTCGCTGTGCAAACAATAGATAAGAAATCAATCAGCCGTAATATACGAGCAATTAAAATTTATCACTTTTATTTCCAACGGTTCCAACTCGGTCTCGTTTGCCCGACGTGTGAAACCGGCTGAACATATATCTTGAAATAGCGGCTTCTGCTTCAGACCACTGCCGCCACCAAATCGCAGTCGGCGGGTATGAATTATTGTCAGCAGCACCGCAGCAAGCCGTACGTTTCATACGACGTTCATAAATCGGTATAAATGACAATTTTCCCGCTTGCTTTTCCTTTCTTATATGGGATCGAGGGCCTTGGGTTGACTCGTTCGGTGGAAACTTTTCGCTTCTTGGCAAATTGCGTTGCTTCTGGTGGCAATCCTTGATATCCTTCGGGACGCCCGCACATTGATGCAAAGCCTTATTTCCTGCACTTCCCACGTATACACACATCCATCATGACGACGGCGAGGTGCCGCAGCAGAACACCCGCTTTCACAAGTCATAAATTTTTATTTATACACATTATCGCTGCATCATTCGAATGAGGGAAAAGTGCGAATACCAATCGAAACGACAGGCGACAAGCGAGAGAAAAACAATCATCATCACTCAAAAGTGAGCGAGGAGTTTTCGAAAGCGATGTTTTCAATGAAGTGAAAAGTTGCGAACGAGTCCAGTTGCATTCGTTCTTCGGACACCATCATGACCAAGGGGGGTTCGACAGCGAATTGAATTGCCATATATCAGGTCAGGTCGCTCGAAACAATTGCTCCGATATCGCCCGAACTCTGTTTGTTCGGTGGGTCATTCTTTATGGGAAATTTGTTCAGTCTAGACGGGGATGGTACCACCGAGTTGAATTCGAACCACAAAACCGTGCATTCGACATCGATGACGTCGTCGTTGCTGTCGAGCTCGAGCAGCATCGAGTTAGCCTTGAACGCAAGCCCAAAATGTGCATCAACCATATCCCAATGTTGTTCGGCCGTTGCTGCGATGGTTTGCTTTTTTTTTTTTTGCGCCACTCCAGATTCGATTGGACTATCGAGGGCAATCAAAGCAAGCGTGTGTGTTTCGTCGATAGATTTTCCTTTTTTCTATGGGGCGAATGGGTTGCTGCGACGATGATGCGTTGCGGATAGCTCCGCCTGTAGCCTAACCCAAACCGAACGAGCGATGAGTGTTTCTGACTAACAACGTCGTTGATGGGCTTTCCTACTCCTAGATCGTAGGAGGCTGTAGGAGGTTAGTTGGTATCGTTGGCACTCATTCACTCTGTGTCAGTTGACCCACTTTACGGGAGATGAATTATTTACCGTGAACGAAGGTTTGCGGTTTTCGTGGTAGAAATTGAGAACAGCGATTAACACACGTTGTTTGTTTCGATAGTTCAATTGAAGGGGTGTTTCTTCTAACCTAACCTAAACAGGAGGTGATATTGTTATATCTATATCTTCATCATTTGAAATTTGCAGGGGAAATTTTCTGAAGTTAGCTTCCTTCAAGAAGTTGGAGAAGATTCATTTATGATGCTGCAAGAGCAATTCTGAGAGCAGAGAAAGCTTTCAACCGCAGAAGCTGAGTAAGCTTCCTAAAGAAGCTGAGAAAGCTTCCTAAAGAAGCTGATGAAGCTTCTCACAGAAGAAGAGAAACAATCCAACAAAATCTCATAAAGCTTCTCACAGAAGCTGAGAAAGTTAATCACAGAAGCTAAGAATTATTTCCACAAAAGCTTCTTATAGAAAGTGAGAAAATTTCTCACAGTAGGTAAGAAGCTGAGAAAGTATCTCAAAGAAGCTGAAAAAGCTTCTCACAGAAGCTCAGAAAGCATCGAACAGAAGCTGAGAAAGCTTCTCACAGAAGCTGGTAAAGCTTCTTACAGAAGTAGAAATAGCTTCTCACAGCTGGGAAAGCAATTCTCAGTAGCTGAGAGATATTTTTGCAGAATCTGGGAAAGTTTCTCACAGAAGTCTTAAAAGTTCCTAACAGATGCTGAGTAAGCTTTTTACAGAAAAAATAACATAAGTTTAAGAAACATTTCCAAAAAGCTGGGAAAACTGCTCACAGAAGCTAAGAAAGCTTCTCACAGAAGCTGAAAAAGCTTCACACAGAAGCTGAGAAAGCTTCTCACAGAAACTGAGAAAGCTTCTTACAGAAGCTGAGAAAGGTTCTCAAAGAAGCTGAAAAAGCTTCTCACAAAAGCTGAGAAAGCTTCTCACAGAAGCTGAGAGAGCTTCTCACAGAAGCTGAGAAAGCTTCTCACAGAAGCTGAGAAAGCTTCTCAGAGAAGCTGGGAAAGCTTCTCACAGAAGCTGAGAAAGCTTCTCCCAGAAGCTGAGAAAGCTTCTCAAAGAAGCTGAGAAAGCTTCTAGCAGAGGCTGAGGAAGCTTCTCACAGATGCTCAGAAATTTTCTCATACAAGCTGAAAAAGCTTCTCACAGAAGCTGAGCAAGCTTCTAAAAGATACTGAGTAAGATTCTCACAGAAGCTGGGAAAGTTTCTCACAGAAGCTGCGAAAGCTTCTCGCATGAGCTGAGAAAACTTTTCGAAGGAGCAGAGAAAGCTTCTCACAGAAGATGAGAAACTGAGAAAGCTTCACAAAGAAGCTGAGAAAGCATCGCAAAGAAGCTGAGAAAGCTTCTCACAAAATCTGAGAAAGCTTCTCGCATGAGCTGAGAAAACTTTCCGAAGGATGGAGAGGGTTAAGCACAGAAGCAGAGAAAGCTTTTCGCAGAAGCTGAGAAAGCTTCGCACAGAAGTTTAGAAAGATTCTCACATACACTTAGAAAGCTTCTCACAGAAGCTGGAAAGGCTTCTCACAGAAGCTGAGAAAGCTTCTCACAGAAGCTGAGAAAGCTTCTCACAGAAGTTAAAAATGATTCTCGCAGAATGTAATCCAAGTAGCAATCGGCTATTCTGGTCATTCCATCCATGCTGGGTGGCAATGCCTGTTGCATAGCAACCAACCCAACAAGGTCGTAGTAAGCTGCGACCCATATTCAAATTGTTCTTCCTCTTTCAATTTTGCACACCGTGCAGTATAGCCGCATTTAAATAAAGCTCCTTAATTGTTCTCGAAGTATCCGCGTTTTTCAATTCCGAGTTCCGGTAACGAAATCCCAATAGGTTATGGGCACCACACAGAAAGAGCTGGCGCACGGAATTCCACCGTTCCGCGGGAATGGAAGCGAGTTCCAGAATTGAAGTTACCGGGTGAAGCTTTTCATCGAAGCAGCTGGCGTGTCAGTGGTTCTCACCGGGGAAGCCCCGGAAGTAGAAGCTGATCGAGCGAAGTTCGTGGAAATGGACCGGAAGGCGAAATCACTGTTGGTGAGTTTCATTTTCGACGAGTGCATGGAAGTCGTTCGGGAAAAGGCAACCGCAAAAGAAATGTGAGAGAGTCTGGAGGCAACGTACTAAGGGTATGCGAAATACCGAATGATTCCGTCAAATACGCTTCGAAACGAAATTCCGCGGAATTCCACGGAACTCGCACAGGCGAAATTTGTTTTTTGCTATTTCGTTTCGTTTCGCCAAATTGTTAAAATATTTCCACGGAAAATTGAAAACAAACGGAATAAAACGGAATTTCGCGAAATTCGAGTTTAATTTCGAACAAAAAAGCAAAGCGTTCGCTTCTACTCCTAGCAGCTACAGTCAAAAATAGGTTCGTATTATGGATCAAATCGACTCATATCATGGATCAGAACACTATAACAGCAAATTATCTAACGAATGGTGTGCTAGTGAAAGCATACGTTTTGGCGTTTCTTTAGGAATCGTCTTATCTTAGATTCATAACTGTGGTATGGGTTTCAATGCCTCACAAATATGAATCGACGCTTCTAGGCATATGTATGACATTTTATTTCCTATGAATGGAACAAATGTGTTTAAGCATGTTATTGTTGATTGCGATGCTGTATAGATTTATGGTTCGCGTAGGTTAAATGGGTTCTGCGTAATTGCTACTCTATTTGATGAGATATTCTCCGTTTAATCCAACTTCCGCAATGTTATCTTCCATAAGAATGAAGAGAGCAAAACCACGGTTTCCTCCGGGGAACATCGCGTGTCCTTTTTGAACAAATCCATTAATATATCGCAAAAATTGTTTGTACACAAATGTCAAAGAAAGCTGCGGAGCGTGAGTTCCTGATGTTCTGGATTTGCTCAGGTGGTGCAGATTATTGATGCGCGCATTAGTTCTCTCTCTTGATTTCCCGCTATGACGTCACTTTTAACTCTGCATAAGAACAGCGGGAGAATAGAAGAGAAAACTAATAGCACGCATCAATGAGTTAAAGCTCTCCGTGATTTCGATGTTGTGTCATAAAACTCTACATGTGCGAAATCGCAGAGATTGTTTGTCACTGTCGCCGTAAAAAATCGCGTTGATTTGGGTGATCCAAAGCCACACCTCAAATCTTCAAGAGCACAAATCTAAAGAATCAGACGTCCATTCAAGCTGAAAAATCTATCGATTGGTTACTCGATGACCAATCGATCAAGTGTTCAGCTTGAACCGCTGTCGGGTTCGTTAGATTTATGCTCTTGAAATTCTGAGGTATGCCTTCGATTTATATTCACCTTAAACATACATTATTTTTTATCGAAAAATGAATCTAGGTTTATTCACGCTGTACCACACCGCCAACTCCTCTCTCCTCTTATAACGTGACATAATTTCCTCACGACCCCCAATTAAAAAAATGCGAATATTGATAATATATCATTACAAGTATTGGAAACCAAATGCCGCAAGGCAAAGGTCTTAACCTTTTCAATACCGACATCAAGTTTCAAAATTCTCTAGTTTCGCCATCTTTCGATCGATTTTGATGATTTGTTTTAGTAAAAATCACAAATCAGTTATAAATTTGATTCATGCTTTGCAAGCACCATCAAAATTGGTTTCGGATCTAGATTCAAGATTGGTGGGGTACGTAGGGTATTTCACAATAGAAAAGCGCTACAATTTTTTTTTTTTTCAATTTTCGAACATCTAGATCTCAAGAAAAATATAAGCCAAACATTAAATTTAGCTCATTGAAAGACGGATTGTCTGAACGAACATGAGTGAGCTTGTCAATCTTATTTGCGGTTGTTATGTAGTCCAGGTTCAAAACTTTTTTTTTCGAAATTTTCAAATATTTTTTAAAATACTCTCGAGGCTCAAAATTCAGTGAAAATGTGATTTCGTAGTCAGTTTTAAACAAAGTATCTGAAAATGAGATAATATCAACAATCCTTATATCTTCCAGAAATCGTCCAGAAATTCCTTCACAGATTTTGAAATAGGATCATTTCTCCAGTATTTGCTCTACAAAATAATAGAAATACCTTCAGTATTTTCTACAAGGTTTACTCTAAGAGTTTGCATTCATCCAGATTTGATCCCTCCAAGAATTAATTCACAGTTTATGCAAAGCTTTTCCAGAAAATTTATTAGGAACATTCAAATTACCCCAACAGGCAATCCTGGTTAAGTTGCTGTCGCAATATCTCTTGGAGTTTGTTACTTTTGCAGTTCTTTTAAATTTATCTTAATTGATTTCTTAGGTATGTGTTGATGGATTTTTTAAAATTTAATTTAATTCAATACTTCAGCAAATAGTAAAGCAAATATTCCAGTGATGTTCTACTTATTTTTCTTCTTCTTTCTTGCATTGTGCTCCAACTGGGAAAGAGTCTGCTTATCGACTTGTGTCCCCAATCACATTCATGCAAGCCACAAAGCATGAAGTACAGCAAAAAATATGAATATCATTATTCCATGTTTTATGGTTTATATTAGCATATCCACATGATTAAAAAAATGTGTAAGGCGTTTCTCAAAATCGAATTAATTTTGGACTCCTCTCAACATATTTGAGATTGTTTTTAATGTTTGTAACTGCTTTTCGACCCACTTCTTAGTTGCTACATTTAAATTAAACCCACTCATTGACATTGTGTGAGTGTCAGATATGTTGAAATGAAACCTTATAAAGTTATTAAGAAGATTTCAAACAAACAGAATAGAGTTTTACCAAAACATGAAAGGATTCCGCTGAGCAACGCTAAGGTTTCCATATGGTAGAGGATTTAAAAAGACGTTATTTTTGCGGGTATATTTAAAAATTTGGACAGGTTCGCGGAAATAACGCGCAACGAGCTCTCTCCGCACAGAACAAAAGTCACACAGTGTGCGTTGAATTCTGTTTCATTAAGAGGAAAACAACCATCATCGTTTTGCAAATTTTCAAAACCAGTTTTTTTTGCTCAAAGTTTAAGAAATATTCAAGATAATCTATCATTGCACTATACTTACTATCTGTAATGGGATGATAGATTTTCATGAGGATTGAATTGAATTTGAGCGAAAAAACTGGTTTTTCATTCTTGATGATTGCTAATGATTGAATGATGGATTCTTGAGCCTTAAAACATCGTCATCCTTCCACTTCACACTTTCATGTCCCGCCTAAGACTGATCATGTTTTTGGAGAAAAGTGTTCCAATCCTTTTCAGATGGGAACCAAAATGGTTCTGTGAAAAAGGATCCGAGACGGCACATGGAGACTAGTAATTTATGGGATTTCGAGTTATTAAATTAAACACAACATTAAAAGCTTCCTTTCTTTCAAAAACAACGGTGGTTCAAAAATTAAATCTGAAAGCATTGTATTGCTATAGGCAGATTTCCAGCTTTTGACAAAAAAAACTTAAACGTGTATTCCGCGAAACAAATTCAAAAATTTCGTTTCGTTTCGAAAAATTCCGTGAGATATTTGATTTCGTATCGAGTTACACGAAACATTTTTAAATTTCGTTTCGTTTCGTCATTATCAGCGCAAGATATTACGCGTATCGTTTCGTTTCGTATCGACATGGAAAAAATCCATATCGCATACCCTTACAACGTACGCGAAAAAGTCCGTAGCCAGCCAGATGTTGATAAGGAAGCAACTGGCACGGCTCCGGATGAAAGAAGGCAACGGTATGCGGAGTCATCTGGTGGAATTCGATGGGCTTGTACGAAAGCTCAAAACGGCCGGTGCAACCCTAGCGAAAGGGGATCTGGTGTCTCAACTTTTCCTGACGCAACCGGACTCGCACGACCCGTTGGTGACGGCGCTGGGAAACGCAAGCGAAGAGGATTTAACGCTCGATTTGGTGAAGCAACGGCTTTTGGTTGAGGAGTCAAAACGGTCGGATCGACAAGAAGATGCCAGCGAACACAAGCCGGCCGCATTTTCCGGAAGCAGTCAACGCAAATTCGATGGTAAGTGCCACAAATGTGGCATGCGTGGTCACATGAAAAAAGATTGCAAGCAACGTGGTCAAGACGATGGGCATAGCAACGGTGCACGCGGTAACGCCCATAGCAACGGGCGTGTAGCCAACTGCGTTAAAAGAAGCGCGGTGAGCTTCATGGCGGACGCATCGTTATCAAAACGTGACCGGACGAACACTGTGGCGTTCAAATTGGACTCTGGCTGCAGCGATCATTTGGTGAGTCAAAAATCTTTTTTCTCGTCGTTCGAAACGCTAGTGCGCCCAATAGAAATAAAAGTGGCAAAAGAAGGAGATGGTTGCCAGGACGATCGGTAAGATTGATGCAACGAGCAACAAGGGGGTCCTGTTCAACATGAAGGATGTCCTCTTTGTCCCGGACCTGAGAGAAAATTTGATGTCGGTGAAAATGCTGGCACGAGCTGGCATCGATGTAGTGTTCTCCGACAACAAGGCTCTGTTGAAGAAACGTGGCGAAATTTTAGCGACCGGCAAGTTGGTAGGTAGCCTATACGAAATAGTGCTGACGTTAGAACACGTTTGCGCGAATGTCTGTGAGGCGGATCCGGGCACGCTGTGGCATCGGCGGCTGGGTCATATCAGCCAACATGGAATGGACACCATGCTTAGAGAAGGTATGCTGCAAGGAATCAAGAAGCTACCCACGGTCGGTTTTTGTGAAGCTTGCGTGCAAGGGAAACAGTGTCGTGAGCCGTTCAATGGAACTAGAAGTCATGCAAGTCGCCCCCTCGAGCGCATTCACTCCGACGTGTGTGGCCCAATCGACCCGACAGCCTGGGATGGATCAAAGTATATCGTTTCCTTCATCGACGACTATACACATTTTGCGATGATCTACCTGCTAAAGAAGAAATCCAACGTCTTTGAAAAATTTCGTGAGTATGATGCCACAGTTTCCGCCGTTGCGTTTGGGTTGCAGATTTCGAAAATCACCGTTGACCAAGGGAGAGAATACTGTCCTTACGCCCAGAAACAGTATTACAAGCGAAAAGGCATCCAAATTGAAAGCACCGTTGCGTATACACCTCAACAAAACGGGGTTGCTGAGAGGTTCAACCGAACTCTCGTAGAAAGAATTCGTGCTGTTTTGATTGATTCTGGTGTACCGAAATATCTTTGGTCCGAAGCGGCGTTGGCGTGCGTGTACTTGTTGAACCGAAGCCCCACGGTTGCCCTACCGGTCGGTGTTTCTCCGGCTGAAAGATGGTTTGGTTCGAAGCCAAGTTTGGACAAGTTACGAGTATTTGGGTGTCGGTGTTTTGCATGGATTCCAAATCAGCAGCGCAAAAAGTTGGATCCAAAGAGCCGTGAGATGATTATGATCGGCTACGCACCCAACAGATGTCGGCTTTGGGACATGCAAGCGCGAAAGGTGAGAATTGCTCGTGACGTAAAATTCGACGAAGATACTTTTCCGCTCAGCTGAAGCCTGTCGACGATGTTCCACTGGTGGTGAATTTCCCTTTCGAGCAAGAGGGGGAAAGCTCTGCAGATGAAGATCTTGGCATTGTGCCTAACGAAGCTGAAAGCGATTCTGATGGTGATGAGGCTGCTGGTGGCACTATTGAGGGTGACGACATTTCAACGGACTACGAGGATTCAGCAGACGCGCTCCCTTCGCAAATTGAAAGACACGAAACTCCGAGTGAGCCGGTGTCGAGGCGTAGCGAACGGGAGCGCAGGCTTCCTGGTAAGTTGTTCGATTACTTCGTAAACTATAGAGCAACTTCTGGCGAATCGATTTCCACAAATGTACCCATGCGTTATGACGACATCATGCAACGTGACGACCGACAACAATGGCTTGGTGCAGTTAAGGACGAGCTGCATTCGAAGGCTGCAAACAACGTGTGGCGTTTCGTCAAGTGCCCGGATGGCGTCAAACCCCTTAAGGCCAAATGGGTGTTCCGAGTCAAGGACGATCTGAATGGAAATCCAGCGCGGCACAAGGCGCGACTTGTCGCCAAAGGTTTTCTTCAAAAGGCTGGGCTGGATTATGAAGAGACGTTTGCCCCCGTGGCGAAGCTGGCCACAATTCGAACGATACTGGCAGCGGGCGTTCACCAAGGTTTTTCCTTTCACCACATGGACGTCAAGACAGCCTTCCTGTACGGTGAGTTGAAGGAAAACATCTACATGGCGGTCCCGGATGGAGTCAAAGCGCCGTCGAACACAGTATGCCAACTTCTCAAGTCTCTCTATGGCTTAAAACAATCGCCAAAATGCTAGAATAAGAAATTCAATGAAAAATTATTGAAATTGAGTTTCACACGCTCCCGGCATGATTACTGCCTCTATACTAGGATTCAGGATGGTAACGAAATCTATATCGTTCTGTATGTGGATGACCTGCTGATATGTGGAAGAATGACCATCTTGAAGCTGAAAAGGCAATTAACCACGATGTTTGCGATGACCGATTGCGGAGAAGTCTGCCATTTCCTTGGCATGCGTTTGGACTACGATGTTAGGCGTGGAAGTTTACGTTTAACGCAAGAAGCTAACGTTGACAAACTTTTGGCGCGCTTCGATATGGTGGACTGTAATCCAGTGAAGACTCCAATGGAAAAAGGAATCCAATTAACTCGAACCGGGGAACCAACGGATCGTCCGTATGCACCAGGCCGGACATCTGCTATTCCGTTGGATTCTTAGGACGATTTCAACAGAAGCCAACCACACAACATTGGCAGAGCTTGAAAAGGGTGGTCCGGTTCATCAAAGGAACCAAAACTAAATGTTTGGAGTACAAGCGAACCGAATCTGCCGAGCCATTGGTTGGTTACGTCGATGCGGACTGGGCTTCGGACGTCGAAGATCGTAAGTCGGCGAGTGGATTCATTTTCCTCGTTTTCGGTAATCAAGTAAGAAGCAAACTACGGTGGCTACTTCATCCAGCGAGGCTGAGTATATCGCCCTCAGCTCCGCGGTTTTCGAAGCAGTTTGGCTATCTGGTATCCTGGATGATCTGATGTTGAAGAGCTCCAACATTCCAGTTACAATCTACGAGGACAACCAAGGTTGTATTGGAATGGCAAAGAACTGCGAATCAAAAAGGTCGAAGCATATAGATGTAAGGCATCATTTTGTTCGCGATCATATTTCCAACGGCAGTGTGAAGATTGAATATGTACGAACCGAAGATCAACTAGCTGACCTTTTAATTAAGCCTATGGATGCCAGTCGATTGGGACAACTTGGACGTCGTCTCGGAATAGCGGATTGAGAGGGGGTGTAATCCAAGTAGCAATCGGCTATTCTGGTCATTCCATCTATGCTGGGTGGCAATGCCTGTTGCATAGCAACCAACCCAACAAGGTCGTAGTAAGCTGCGACCCATATTCAAATTATTCTTCCTCTTTAAATTTTGCACACCAGTATAGTCGCATTTAAATAAAGCTCCTTAATTGTTCTCGAAGTATCCGCGTTTTTCAATTCCGAGTACCGGTAACGTAATCCCAATACAGAAGCTGAGAAAGCTTCTCGCATGAGCCGAGAAAACTATCCGAAGGAGCAGAGAAAGCTTCTCACAGAAGATGAGAAAGCTTCTCACAGAAGCTGAGAAAGCTTTTCGCATGAGCTGAGAGAACTTCCGAAGCGAAAAGAGAGCTTCTCACAGAAGCAGAGATAGCTTCTCACAGAAGCAGAGATAGCTTCCCACAGAAGCTGAGAAAGGTTCTCACAGAAGCTGAGGAAGCTTGTCACAGAAGCTGAGAAAGCTTCTCACAGAAACTGAACAAGCTTCTAACAGAAGCTGAGAAAGCTTCTCACAGAAGCTAAAAATGATCCTCACAGAAGCTGAGAAAGTTCTCGCATGAGCCGAGAAAACTTTCCGAAGGAGCAGAGAAAGCTTCTCACAGAAGATGAGAAAGCTCCTCACAGAAACTGAGTAAGCTTCACAAAGAAGCTGAGAAAGCATCGCAAGTATGTCAATACGGAAATCATATTTCTTCGCCAAAATCAGTGCCGCTTGGAGTTCCACAGGGTAGCGTTTTAGGACCGATTCTATTTAGTTTATATATCAATGACATGAAGAAAGCTATTCAGCATTGTGATATTAATTTATTCGCAGACGATACTGTCATTTTTATTGCAGATAAAGAAGAAAAGATAGCAATTAAGAAAATTAGAAGTGATATAAAATTATTGAATAAGTGGTTGAAAATAAAAAAGCTTAAATTAAACGTCCAAAACACTAAGTCGATGGTAATAAGTAATAGGAAGCAATTAAATTATTCTGAATTAAAAATTTGTTTCGAAGGAGATGAAATTGAGAGAGTTGATGTTTTTAAATACCTTGGGGTCCTAATTGACCAAAAATTAACATTTAAAGCGCATATAGATAACGTAGTAAAAAAAGTAGCACAAAAATATGGTTTGCTGATCCGTTTAAATAGTCAACTCACGTTTTGGAGCAAAATATTTTATATAAAACCTTAGTGGCCCCACATATCGATCATTGCTCTTCAGTGCTATTCTTGGCAAGTGAAACGCACCTGAATAGACTGCAAAGACTACAAAATAAAATAATGAGATTCATTTTAAATTGTAACAGGTATACTCCAATATTAAACATGTTAGAGGCGCTTCAATGGCTTTCTGTGAAAGAGCGTATAATTTTCAATGTGCTTACTATTATTTTCAAATTGACCAATGAACTCTTGCCAGAATACTTGACGAATATTATCATACGAGGACGAAATATACATAACCATAGAACTAGACGAAGAGATGATTTACGTGTTGTGCCGTTTACTATGACAAGTACTCAAAAATCGATTTATTATAAAGGAATTAGAATTTTTAATGAATTACCGATTGAAGTTAGAAATGCAAGATCTGTCTCAGAATTTAAAAGAAATTGTGCAATGTGGATAAAGAATAAGTATATATAATTAGGTGAATTTGTATGTATTTAATGTATATTATCAAAAGATAAATAAATGGATTATTATTTATTATTATAAGCTGAGAAAGCATCGCAAATAAGCTGAGAAAGCTTTCTCACAGAAGCTGAGAAAGCTTCTCGCATGAGCTGAGAAAACTTCCGAAGGACAGAGAGAGCTTCTCACAGAAGCTGAGAAAGCTTCTCACAGAAGCTGAAAAAGCTTCTCACAGAAGCTGAGAAAGCTTCTCACAGAAGCTGAGAAAACTTCTCATGGCAGCTGAGAAAGCTTCTCTTAGATGCTGAGAAGCTTCTTTTAGAAACTCAGTAAGTCTCTCACAGAAGCTGAGAAAGCTTCTCACAGAAGTTGAGAAAGCTTTTCCCAGTTGATGAGAAAGCTTTTCCCAGTTGCAAAGAAAGCTTCTCACAGAAGCTGGGAAAGCTTCTCGCAGAAACTTAGAAAATTTCTCAAAGTTGCTGAGAATGCTTCTTCCAGTAACGATCTCACAGAAGCTTAGAAAGCTTCTCGCATAAGCAGAGAATGCTTCTCCCAGTAGCTGAGAAAACATCTCTCAGAAGGTGAGCAATGTTCTAACAGATGCTGAGTAAGCTTATCACAGAAACTGAGAAAGCATCTCACGTAGGCTAAGAAAGCTCTCACAGAAAATGAGAAAGCTTCTCACAGAAGGTGAGAAAGCTTCTCACCGAAGCTGAGAAAGCATCTCTCCGAAGCTGAGAAAGATTCTCACAGATACTTAGAAAGCTTCTCACAGAAGCAGAGAAAATTTCTCACAGAAGCTGAGAAACTTTCTCACAAAAGATAAGAAAGCTCCTCACAGAAACTGAGTAAGCTTCACAAAAAAAAAACTGAGAAAGCATCGCAAAGACGCTGACAAAACTTCTCACAGAAGCTGAGAAAGATTCTTACAGACACTGAGTAAGATTCTCACAGAAGCTTCTCAGAGAAGCTGAGAAAGCTTTAACAGAAGCTGAGAAAGCTTTAACAGAAGCTGAGAAAGCTTCTCGCAGGAGCTGAGAAATCTTTCCGAAAGAGCAGAGAAAGTTTCTCACAGAAGCTGCGAAAGACACTCACTGTAGCTGAGATAACTTCTCACAGAAGCTGGTTGGAGCTTCTCACAGAAGCCGACAAAGCTTCTCACAGAAGCTGAGAAAGCTTCCCTCAGAAGCTGAGAAATCTTCTCACTGAAGCTGAGAACGCTTCTCACAGAAGCTGAGAAAGCTACTTACAGAAACTGAGAAAGCATCTCACAGAAGCTGAGAAAGCTTCTAACAGAAGCTGAGAAAGATTCTCACAGACACTGAGTAAGATTCTCACAGAAGCTGAGAAAGCTTCTCACGGAAGCTGAGAAAGTTTCTCCCAGAAGCTGAGAGCTTCTCACAGAAGTTAAGAAAGCTTATCATAGAAGCTGAGAAAGCTCACATAAGCTGAGAAAGCTCTTCATAGAAGCTGAGAAAGCTTGTCTTAGAAGTCGAGAAATTATCTGACATAAGCGGAATAAGCATCTCATAGAAGCTGAGAAATCATCTAACATAAAATGAGAAAGCTTCTCACAGAAGCTGAGAAAGCTACTCACAGATGCTGAGAAAGCTTCTTACAAAGCCTGAGAAACCTCCACACTGAAGCTAAGAAAGATTATCACAGAAGCTGAGAAAGCTTCTCACAGAAACTGAGAAAGCTTCTCACAGAAGCTGAGAAAATTTCTCATGGCAGCTAAGAAAGCTTCTCTTAGATGCTGAGAAGCTTCTTATAGAAACTGAGTAAGTCTCTCACAGAAGCAGAGAAAGCTTCTCACAGAAGTTGAGAAAGCTTTTCCCAGTTGCTGAGAAAGCTTTTCCCAGTTGCAAAGAAAGCTTCTCACAGAAGCTGGGAAAGCTTCTCGCAGAAACTTAGAAAATTTCTCAAAGATGCTGAGAATGCTTCTTCTAGTAACGATCTCACAGAAGCTTAGAAAGCTTCTCGCATAAGCAGAGAATGCTTCTCCCAGTAGCTGAGAAAACATTTAGAAGATTTATAACAGATATTGATAGAATTCTTATCAAAACTGGGTATGTCGTAAGCCTTGTTAAAAAGTGATGAAACTTTTTTGTGAAATGTATGAAACATTTCTCACAAGTTGACGAAGCTTTACACAGTAAATGATGGTGCATTTCACTGAAGCTGTGAAGAAATCAGTCAAAAATTTTTCATTTCTATTGTAATGCTCGACTAGCCCCGTGGCTATACCCTCTCAGGGTCGGCGATGGCTTGCTGGAAGAGGTCTCACCAGAATCAAACAACTGAACAACAAGGTGAAAACAGCACAAAGTGGAGAACCAAACGAGACAAGTGGTTTGAAAGGCTCAGGTTTGAAAAATAATCGTAACAGAAAAATATAGCTTAACCATACATATTTTATTTAAACGTACAAATTACATGCTTCTTTAATTTTGATTGAGCTCGGTGCGGCCGTTACTGGAACGTTGGGGCCCTTGCTACTCTTTAAATAATGGTAAGGAGGAGGAGGAGGATTTGTCATACCTTTTCATGCGGCTTGTTCGATGGCTTGTCTGATGGAGTCGGCGACTTGGCGCTGGCCGATACCTTGCTGACGATACAGACCGGGTTTACCGAAGGGGGGGGGTCTGAATGCCCAAAAGCGCTCCTTGTGGATGGCTGAGCAACGTGGGTGTCCTGGTTATTGGTGGTATTGGCTTCCGGCCTTAATTCGTCCTCGAGCTGATCGGCTCCACCGGGTCTTGGATGTGGTCGTTTAGGCTCTCACGGTTGGCTTGGCTCGTCATGGATTTTGAAGGGATTCTCGGTGCCCGCTGACGGATGCGGTACGCATTGGTCCGGTATCCTCGGTAAGCGGGCGCGAAACCACACAACCTTACCGGGTCCTAACCTCAGTAACGAGCGTATGCGCAATCTCGCCGCGTGTGACCCAGCGAAATTGGCGATGGGTACTCACTGGTCACCGGCACGGGTATTTCGTCAAGGGTGGTTCTTACTGTCGTCAAAATGGTCCAAATGCCCGCTGGCGGACGCGGAACGCATCGGTTAAGGGTCCTCAGTAAGCGGGCGCGAAACCACACAACCTTACCGGGTCTCAACCTCAGAGACGAGCGCTTCGGCGATCACGCCACGTGTGGCGCAGCGAAATTGGCTATGGGTACTCGCTGGCCACCGGCACTTGACCTTGATCTGGTGTCTGGATCCGTCTGGTGGCACAAATTGTTCCCGTAAACGTGGGAAACCTGTTGTCCTCGATCACACGCGGAACCACTTTCGAAGGTGTTGAACCGGCCACAGTACTTCACACGCCACTTTTGGTGATCTCGAAGCACACTTCTTTCCGGGTTGACGGACCGAACTAGACTGCGTCTGCTCTCGTTCTCTATTCTCTCCTCCTCCCTTACCATCCTCCTCCTTTTTCTTGATGACTATTGTGGGTACTATTGCTACCGGAACTATTGTTGTCGCATGTGTTTTAGATCCCCTTTAGGTAGTTATTTTATAGCATGAAGCGTTAGCAAGTATTTTTGGTGAGGGGTATAATTCCCTTTGATGCCTAACTTTTATATAATTCAAATCTAATTTTAAATATTCTTTTGAGCCTATTTTTAGGTAATTTAATCTACTAACAATTAACAGTTCCCTAAACCTATATGTTTTGGTTGTATCCACATTGTGACTGTGTATATTAACGGTAACACTATCTAAGAACACTTCAAGGTTCTCGCAAAGATAATCTATCAAATGTTCTGTTCAGTACCATCCTCGGATGTTGCTAGAAATATGGGATTCTGGACTGTTACAAAAACAATTAAAAGCACGCTGTTGAAGATATGAATTAAAACACTTTATGAGAAGCTTCTGCAAGTAAAGTCAACAGAACCCAAACTTTGCTCAAACACATAAAGTTACTCGGTAGTTTCATTTTGTGAATAGTGAGAAGCACAAAAATGAGAAATGCTCGCAAGTGAACCCGAACATAAAGAAAGCCGGTTCTTTCTCCAGTGGTCGTAGCAGGCGTCGCCAACCAAGGGACGAATAACGCAGTGCTGGGAATCTACGACAATCATTTTAATTGACCTATATTTTCCGAAAGTGTAGTTTTCCTCCGATGGCTGTAGGCTCGTTCCATGTAAATAGGAAAAGAAATGACTTCTGCTTTACGCTACGAAAATGAAGTCCCTGCTTTCCTTCGGGGCAAGCATTTTATTCTAACTATAGAGACGGCAATCATTCCACTTAACGTTTGCTCTACGGCGATTTTCGTTCGTTAGTCCAGCAGAACCCAATCAATGGCTACTTAGTTTTTCATCCGAAGAAGACAACGACGACTTTGACGACGGCGGCGGAAGAGCTAAAGTTTTTAAGAGCAAACTTTGGCCGGGAGTTTTCGCTGGAAAACGGTAATTGAATAAGTTTCCCCTCCGTCGTCGTCGTCGTCTAGACGCGTTGAGAATGGATTACTTCAGCAGACGCAAGGCTACCACCGTTGAGATGAACTTCTGATCTGTGATGAAGACGCATCACGATTCTTATTTCTCTGCGCGCAAACAAACCCATTCATCGGAGGAAGCAAATTAGATTCTGTCCCAGTAGCACACATATTTTTCGGTCGTCGTTACGAAATCTAGTTAGCCTTGACTGCACTTGCTTATGTAACGCAATCTAAGGGGAGCGGGGATAAAGAATGGGGATTTGGAATCGAACTAGTCAGTCAGTAGGTTTTTCGTTCGGTGTGCACTCGATGAGTTCCCAGCCAACTTCGATGTTTGCTTTCTGTGGAGGTCGCCGAAGAGAAGAAAACGTGACTGAATTCGAACAAAATGAACCCGAAATGGAATCGTGATGGCTTATTTTCGTTGTTTTATCCAGCGGAGTAGGTGACTGTTTGTCAATGAAATTACAACCAGACCGGGTTGGGTTATGTAATTGTGTACCTTGGACGAACCGATATGGCTGTGGGACTCTGAATTCTCGCCACAAACAACACCTTGCGCCCGGCCCTAACCATCCTGCAGCGCCAGTTGTAATAACAGACCGATGTCATTCCATTTCGGATATTGTGTACATTTGTCTGTCTGGCCGGATTTTCTCCGCAATTGTGCTCGTTCGACGGACTGGCACTACTCATTCATGGCACCCTACACTGAAACGATTTGGAATACGATTTTATTAAACATTTGAGTTAAAAATGATACATTTACGAGCAGAATTAACTATCAAAACAAAATATGTAAAAATCTCAAATATGTTGAAATTACAGCACAAATATCGAATGATTTTATCTACAATTAAGTTTCAGTGTACAGTCTCCACTAGAAATGTAGACGCCAACTACGATGTAAAATGAGTAGTTAGGAGTATAAGTGACAACCTTTAGCATGAAAAATCATTGTGCAATATATTTAATTGAAAGTATTATGTTGACATTAATTTTGAAAGTCTTTGAATAATTACCGATTAAATAAGATGTGTATTTTCTACGCACACATTTTCTTGAAACGAGGAGAAAAATTCTAACTTATTTATCAGTGCAAATCTCTTCTATCCCAATCTCCTCCCATTCACGGTGACGACTTGCTGATTGAAATAAGAATAAATTTGTGTTTTACGATACTGCCAGAAATTGTCGGTCTTTATACTTGTCTCGCGACGATTCTCAAAATGACAATCGTCATTCATTGCTCATCGAATCGATTTTTTTTTCTCGATTTCTACTTTCATTGAGGACTCCTCACATGACAAATCTACTCCACTGGGTACCTTTTGCCATTCAGCTTGCTCTTGGTTAGGTGATATAGAAGGTGGTGGAATAAATGGGTTTACAGTGTTACTTACATGGCGTCTTTCACTTGGAAGAGTTCGATAAAAACCGAATAATGACGTCAAGAAAAAAACTAAAATAATGTGTCATTTATCGATTTCATAATAGCGAACAAGGTGAAATTGAAAAACATGATTGATTCAGCAGGGCAACTATTTAGGGCCCATTCACAAATTTCATAACGCTGGAAGGGGTGGGTGCCCTTGAGATGTTACAGCCCAAACAAAATTTGAAAAATATTCATACAAAATGCGATACGCAGTGGCGCAACCAAGGGGGGGTTTTGGGGGTCAACCCCCCCCCCAGAGCAGATTTTTTTTATAATAAATTTTAAATAAATTTTTGGAACTCAACACCAAAGTCCACAAACACTGGACCAGTAAGTTGTATTGACAATTATGTTGTTTTGAGTTGTGGATCTCTAATTTGAAGACTTTTGAAGGAGTTAAAAACGTAGTTTACTAGCTTTTTCTGATAAATTAGCCACAGATTTTCGAAGAGAAGTTAGTGTCAAACAAACATGCAAATATGTTTGTATATCTATACCGTTCAAAAAGCTGTTTGATGCAAAATTCAATGCTTTGAAAAATCTTTTAGTTGGCTCAGCATTTGGCAAATTTCAAGATCTCCAGATAGCACGTGAATTTCCGGAGAAGCAATTCTTTAGTTTTAAGTATATGATTACAAATAAAAACCCTAGGAAAGATTATGGAAGATGGTGATTCCATTGCTAAGATGAAAATTCGTCTACAATATGGAAATGCTTCAATATCTACAATGCTGATTTGCCCTCGACAAACTGCTAATGACAGTCGCAATTCTTATTACTGCGACTTGTACTTGAAAGATTTTGATAGTTGAAAAGTGTGTATAAAATGGGATTTCGGATGGACGGAGAAACTCGATTAAAAATCCAGATATTACTTCGGGAGATAACATAATCTTGTAATTCGCGGTTGGTAATAAAAGAACAAAGTAAACACATTTGACATTAGCAAAATACAGCCAAGTCGTTATAAAAGTATGCATACAGTATTGGGTATTCATACAGGCCTGGTTGCCAGAGGTTGATCCTTTACAGTGTATGTGCGCGCATCCGTATGTAGCTTGGATAAACTTTCGAACAAACTACGCGATATGTAATACGCATTTTGGAAAACTTCACCAGGTACAAAGATTTCCTTTGAATAGAGTTGTAAATTTATATAAAAATGTATGCCCAGAATGGAAGAGAAAAGCTTAAGTTTGCATTTGGTGTTATTTATTTCTTATGGTAATCTCACAATAAGGCTGATACAAATATTAATTTTCTTTTATGTCCGAGACCACTTGAAAGGTACGAGGGGGGGGGGGGGGGGGGGGGGTAAAAATAAATGAGGAACAAAAAAATAAAAATAGAAAAAAAGTTATTTTTTCGAATTTTTATTTTGAACGATAGTTGTTCAACTTTTTTCAATCGTCCTCTGGACTTTTATTTTACCTGTGTTTTACTTCGAAAATTAAAAAATCCCAACTGATGCCAAAAAATTGATGAATCTTTTTTTTTCTCCCCTTCAAAATTTTCGGATTTTTGAAGGGGATGGGGGGGGGGGGTGACATAAAAGAAAATTAATATTTGTATCAGCCTAATTTAAAATTATTCAGCCCGAAAGTTTTTACACCCGTTTTATTTTACCGAAAACACATAATCTTCAGCTTCACAAAACCCCCCCTAGAGCCAAATCCTGGTTGCGCTACTGGCGATACGAAAGGGTGGATGGGTGTCGAAAATTTCCATATTTGGCGTTATAATTTGTAAACAAACCCTTATGTAAGAAGCATTTTTATATTCAGGGAGCATTCTCAGCTTCTGTGAGAAGCTTTCTAAGCTTCTCCGAGAAGCTTTCTCAGCTTTTGTGAGAAGCTTCCTCAACTTCTGTGAGAAGCTTTCTCAGCTTCTGTGAGAAGCTTTTTCAGCTTCTGTGAGAAGCTTTTTCAGCTTCTGTGAGATGCTTTCTCAGCTTCTGTGAGATGCTTTCTCAGCTTCTGTGAGAAGCTTTCAGCTTCTGTGAGAAGCTTTCTCAGCTTCTGTGAGAAGCTTTCTCAGCTTCTGTGAGAAGCTTCTCAGCTTCTGTGAGAAGCTTTCTCAGCTTCTGTGAGAAGCTTTCTCAGCTTCTGTGAGAAGCTTTCTCAGCTTCTGTGAAGAAGCTTTCTCAGCTTCTGTGAGAAGCTTTCTCAGCTTCTGTGAGAAGCTTTCTCAGCTTCTGTGAGAAGCTTTCTCAGCTTCTGTGAGAAGCTTCTCAGCTTCTGTGAGAAGCTTTCTCAGCTTCTGTGAGAAGCTTTCTCAGTTCTGTGAGAGCTTTCTCACTTCTGTGAGAAGCTTCTCAGCTCTTGAGAAGCTTTCAGCTTCTGTGAGAAGCTTTCTCAGCTTCTGTGAGAAGCTTTCTCAGCTTCTGTGAGAAGCTTTCTCAGCTTCTGTGAGAAGCTTTCTCAGCTTCTGTGAGAAGCTTTTCAGCTTCCTGAGAGCTTTCCTTCGTGAGAAGCTTCTCAGCTTCTGTGAGAAGCTTTCTCAGCTTTCTGTGAGAAGCTTTCTCAGCTTCTAAGCTTGCTGTGAGAAGCTTTCTCAGCTTCTGCTGTGAGAAGCTTTCTCAGCTTCTGTGAGAAGCTTTCTCAGCTTCTGTGAGAAGCTTTCAGCTTCTGTGAGAAGCTTTCTCAGCTTCTGTGAGAAGCTTTCTCAGCTCCTGTGAGAAGCTTTCTCAGCTTCTGTGAGAAGCTTTCTCAGCTTTTTTGAGAAGCTTCCTCAAACTTCTGTGAGAAGCTTTCTCAGCTTCTGTGAGAAGCTTTTTTCAGCTTCTGTGAGAACTTTCTCAGCTTCTGTGAGAAGCTTTCCCCTCAGCTTCTGTGAGAAAGCTTTCTCAGCTTCTGTGAGAAGCTTTCTCGCTTCTGTGAGAAGCTTTCTCAGCTTCTTGTGAGAAGCTTCCTCAACTTCTGTGAGAAGCTTTCTCGGCTTCTGTGGAGAAGCTTTCTCAGCTTCTGTGAGAAGCTTTCTCAGCTTCTGTGAGAGCTTTCTCAGCTTCTTGTGAGATGCTTTTTCCCAGCTTCTGTGAGAAGCTTTTCTCAGCTCTGTGAGAAGCTTTCTCAGCTTCTGTGAGAAGCTTTCTTTCAGACTTCTGTGAGAAGCTTTCTCAGCTTCTGTGAGAAACTTTCTCAGCTTCTGTGAGAAGCTTTCTCAGCTTCTGTGAGAAGCTTTCTCAGCTTCTGTGAAGAAGCTTTCTCAGCTTCTGTGAGAAAGCTTTCTCAGCTTCTGTGAGAAGCTTTCTCAGCTTCTGTGAGAAGCTTTCTCAGCTTCTGTGAGAAACTTTCTCAGCTTCTGTGAGAGCTTTCTCAGCTTCTGTGAGAAGCTTTCTCAGCTTCTGTGAGAAGCTTTCTCAGCTTCTGTGAGAAGCTTTCTCAGCTTCTGTGAGAAGCTTTCTCAGCTCTGTGAGAAGCTTTCTCAGCTTCTGTGAGAACTTTCTCAGCTTCTGTGAGAAGCTTTCTCAGCTTCTGTGAGAAGCTTTCTCAGCTTCTGTGAGAAGCTTTCTCAGCTTCTGTGAGAAGCTTTTCTCAGCTTCTGTGAGAAGCTTCTCAGCTTCTGTGAGAAGCTTTCTCAGCTTCTGTGAGAAGCTTCTCAGCTTCTGTGAGAAGCTTTCTCAGCTTCTGTGAGAAGCTTTCTCAGCTTCTGTGAGAAGCTTTCTCAGCTTCTGTGAGAAGCTTTCTCAGCTTCTGTGAGAAGCTTTCTCAGCTTCTGTGAGAAGCTTTCTCAGCTTCTGTGAGAAGCTTTCTCAGCTTCTGTGAGAAGCTTTCTCAGCTTCTGTGAGAAGCTTTCTCAGCTTCTGTGAGAAGCTTTCTCAGCTTCTGTGAGAAGCTTTCTCAGCTTCTGTGAGAAGCTTTCTCAGCTTCTGTGAGAAGCTTTCTCAGCTTCTGTGAGAAGCTTTCTCCCTTCTGTGAGAAGCCTTTCTCAGCTTCTGTGAGAAGCTTTCTCAGCTTCTGTGAGAAGCTTTCTCAGCTTCTGTGAGAAAGCTTTCTTCAGCTTCTGTGAGAAAGCTTCTCAGCTTCTGTGAGAAGCTTTCTCAGCTTCTGTGAGAAGCTTTCTCAGCTTCTGTTGAGAAGCTTTCTCAGCTTCTGTGAGAAGCTTTCTCAGCTTCTGTGAGGAAGCTTTCTCAGCTTCTGTGAAGAAGCTTTCTCAGCTTCTGTGAGAAGCTTTCTTCAGCTTCTGTGAGAAGCTTTCTCAGCTTCTGTGAGAAGCTTTCTCAGCTTCTGTGAGAAGCTTTCTCAGCTTCTGTGAGAAGCTTTCTCAGCTTCTGTGAGAAGCTTTCTCAGCTTCTGTGAGAAGCTTTCTCAGCTTCTGTGAGAAGCTTTCTCAGCTTCTGTGAGAAGCTTTCTCAGCTTCTGTGAGAAGCTTTCTGCAGCTTCTGTGAGAAGCTTTCTCAGCTCGTGAGAAGCTTTCTCAGCTTCTGTGAGAAGCTTTCTCAGCTTCTGTGAGAAGCTTCTCACTTCTGTGAGAAGCTTCTCAGCTTCTGTGAGAAGCTTTTTCAGCTTCTGTGAGAAGCTTTCTCAGCTTCTGTGAGAAGCTTTCTCAGCTTCTGTGAGAAGCTTTCTCAGCTTCTGTGAGAAGCTTTCTCAGCTTCTGTGAGAAGCTTTCTCAGCTTCTGTGAGAAGCTTTCTCAGCTTCTGTGAGAAGCTTTTCTCAGCTTCTGTGAGAAGCTTTCTCAGCTTCTGTGAGAAGCTTTCTCAGCTTCTGTGAGAAGCTTTCTCAGCTTCTGTTGAGAAGCTTTCGCTCTTAAGCTTCTCAGCTTCTGTGAGAAGCTTTCTCAGCTTCTGTGAGAAGCTTTCTCAGCTTCTGTGAGAAAGCTTTCTCAGCTTCTGTGAGAAGCTTTCTCAGCTTCTGTGAGAAGCTTTCTCAGCTTCTGTGAGAAGCTTTCTCAGCTTCTGTGAGAAGCTTCCTCAGCTTCTGTGAGAAGCTTTCTCAGCTTTCTGTGAGAAGCTTTCTCAGCTTCTGTGAGAAGCTTTCTCAGCTTCTGTGAGAAGCTTTCTCAGCTTCTGTGAGAAGCTTTCTCAGCTTCTGTGAGAAGCTTTCTCAGCTTCTGTGAGAAAGCTTTCTCAGCTTCTGTGAGAAGCTTTCTCAGCTTCTGTGAGAAGCTTTCTCAGCTTCTGTGAGAAGCTTTCTCAGCTTCTGTGAGAAGCTTTCTCAGCTTCTGTGAGAAGCTTTCTCAGCTTCTGTGAGAAGCTTTCTCAGCTTCTGTGAGAAGCTTTCTCAGCTTCTGTGAGAAGCTTTCTCAGCTTCTGTGAGAAGCTTTCTCAGCTTCTGTGAGAAGCTTTCTCAGCTTCTGTGAGAAGCTTTCTCAGCTTCTGTGAGAAGCTTTCTCAGCTTCTGTGAGAAGCTTTCTCAGCTTCTGTGAGAAGCTTTCTCAGCTTCTGTGAGAAGCTTTCTCAGCTTCTGTGAGAAGCTTTCTCAGCTTCTGTGAGAAGCTTTCTCAGCTTCTGTGAGAAGCTTTCTCAGCTTCTGTGAGAAGCTTTCTCAGCTTCTGTGAGAAGCTTTCTCAGCTTCTGTGAGAAGCTTTCTCAGCTTCTGTGAGAAGCTTTCTCAGCTTCTGTGAGAAGCTTCTCAGCTTCTGTGAGAAGCTTTCTCAGCTTCTGTGAGAAGCTTTCTCAGCTTCTGTGAGAATTTTCTCAGCTTCTGAGAGAAACTTTCTCAGCTTCTGTGAGAAGCTTTCTCAGCTTCTGTGAGAAGCTTTCTCAGCTTCTGTGAGAAGCTTTCTCAGCTTCTGTGAGAAGCTTTCTCAGCTTCTCTGTGAGAAGCTTTCTCAGCTTCTGTGAGAAGCTTTCTCAGCTTCTGTGAGAAGCTTTCTCAGCTTCTGTGAGAAGCTTTCTCAGCTTCTGTGAGAAGCTTTCTCAGCTTCTGTGAGAAGCTTTCTCAGCTTCTGTGAGAAGCTTTCTCAGCTTCTGTGAGAAGCTTTCTCAGCTTCTGTGAGAAGCTTTCTCAGCTTCTGTGAGAAGCTTTCTCAGCTTCTGTGAGAAGCTTTCTCAGCTTCTGTGAGAAGCTTTCTCAGCTTCTGTGAGAAGCTTTCTCAGCTTCTTGAGAAGCTTTCTCAGCTTCTGTGAGAAGCTTTCTCAGCTTCTGTGAGAAGCTTTCTCAGCTTCTGTGAGAAGCTTTCTCAGCTTCTGTGAGAACTTTCTCAGCTTCTGTGAGAAGCTTTCTCAGCTTCTGTGAGAAGCTTTCTCAGCTTCTGTGAGAAGCTTTCTCAGCTTCTGTGAGAAGCTTTCTCAGCTTCTGTGAGAAGCTTTCTCAGCTTCTGTGAGAAGCTTTCTCAGCTTTTGTGAGAAGCTTTCTCAGCTTCTGTGAGAAGCTTTCTCAGCTTCTGTGAGAAGCTTTCTCAGCTTCTGTGAGAAGCTTTCTCAGCTTCTGTGAGAAGCTTTCTCAGCTTCTGTGAGAAGCTTTCTCAGCTTCTGAGAAGCTTTCTCAGCTTTCTGTGAGAAGCTTTCTCAGCTTCTGTGAGAAGCTTTCTCAGCTTCTGTGAGAAGCTTTCTGCTTCTGTGAGAAGCTTTCTCAGCTTCTGTGAGAAGCTTTCTCAGCTTCTGTGAGAAGCTTTCTCAGCTTCTGTGAGAAGCTTTCTCAGCTTCTGTGAGAAGCTTTCTCAGCTTCTGTGAGAAGCTTTCTCAGCTTCTGTGAGAAGCTTTCTCAGCTTCTGTGAGAAGCTTTCTCAGCTTCTGTGAGAAGCTTTCTGAGCTTCTTCTGTGAGAAGCTTTCTTGCTGTGAGAAGCTTTCTCAGCTTCTGGAGAAGCTTTCTCAGCTTCTGTGAGAAGCTTTCTCAGCTTCTGTGAGAAGCTTTCTCAGCTCTCTGAGAAGCTTTCTCAGCTTCTGAGAAGCTTTCTCAGCTTCTGTGAGAAGCTTTCTCAGCTTCTGTGAGAAGCTTCTCAGCTTCTGTGAGAAGCTTTCTCAGCTTCTGTGAGAAGCTTTCTCAGCTTCTGTGAGAAGCTTTCTCAGCTTCTGTGAGAAGCTTTCTCAGCTTCTGTGAGAAGTTTCTCAGCTTCTGTGAGAAGCTTTCTCAGCTTCTGTGAGAAGCTTTCTCAGCTTCTGTGAGAAGCTTTCTCAGCTTCTGTGAGAAGCTTTCTCAGCTTCTGTGAGAAGCTTTCTCAGCTTCTGTGAGAAGCTTTCTCAGCTTCTGTGAGAAGCTTTCTCAGCTTCTGTGAGAAGCTTTCTCAGCTTCTGAGAAGCTTTCTCAGCTTCTGTGAGAAGCTTTCTCAGCTTCTGAGAAGCTTTCTCAGCTTCTGAGAGAAGCTTTCTCAGCTTCTGAGAGAAGCTTTCTCAGCTTCTGTGAGAAGCTTTCTCAGCTTCTGTGAGAAGCTTTCTCAGCTTCTGTGAGAAGCTTTCTCAGCTTCTGTGAGAAGCTTTCTCAGCTTCTGTGAAACTTTCTCAGCTTCTGTGAGAAGCTTTCTCAGCTTCTGTGAGAAGCTTCTGCTTCTGTAGAAGCTTTCTCAGCTTCTGTGAGAAGCTTTCTCAGCTTCTGTGAGAAGCTTTCTCAGCTCTTTTTTCTCATTCTGTGAGAAGCTTTCTCAGCTTCTGTGAGAAGCTTTCTCAGCTTCTGTGAGAAGCTTTCTCAGCTTTGTGAGAAGCTTTCTCAGCTTCTGTGAGAAGCTTTCTCAGCTTCTGAGAGAAGCTTTCTCAGCTTCTGTGAGAAGAAACTTTCAGCTTCTGTGAGAAGCTTCTCTCACCTGTGAGAAGCTTTCTCAGCTTCTGTGAGAAGCTTTTTCAGCTTCTGTGAGAAGCTTTCTCAGCTTCTGTGTGAAATTTCTCAGTTTCTTTAGAAGCTTTCTCAGCTTCTTGAGAAGCTTTCTAGCTTCTGTGAGAAGCTTTCTCAGCTTCTTGAGAAGCTTCTCAGCTTCTGTGAGAAGCTTTCTCAGCTTCTGTGAGAAGCTTTCTCAGCTTCTGTGAGAAGCTTTCTCAGCTTCTGTGAAACTTTCTCAGCTTCTGTGAGAAGCTTTCTCAGCTTTTTTCTCATCTTTGTGAGAAGCTTTCTCAGCTTCTGTGAGAAGCTTTCTCAGCTTCTGTGAGAAGCTTTCTCAGCTTCTGAGAGAAGCTTTCTCAGCTTTGAGAGAAGCTTTCCAGCTTCTGAGAGAAGCTTTCTCAGCTTCTGTGAGAAGCTTTCTCAGCTTCTGTGAGAAGCTTTCTCAGCTTCTGTGAGAAGCTTTCTCAGCTTCTGTGAGAAGCTTTCTCAGCTTCTGTGAGAAGCTTTCTCAGCTTTGTGAAATTTCTCAGCTTTGTGAGAAGCTTTCTCAGCTTCTGTGAGAAGCTTTCTCAGCTTCTGTGAGAAGCTTTCTCAGCTTCTGTGAGGTTTTCTCAGCTTCTGTGAGAAGCTTTCTCATCTGTGAAAGCTTTTCAGCTTCTGTGAGAAGCTTTCTCAGCTTCTGTGAGAAGCTTTCTCAGCTTCTGTGAGAAGCTTTCTCAGCTTCTGTGAGAAGCTTTCTCGCTTCTGTGAGAAGCTTTCTCAGCTTCTGTGAGAAGCTTTCCAGCTTCTGTGAGAAGCTTTCTCAGCTTCTGTGAAAAGCTTTCTCAGCTTCTGTGAGAAGCTTTCTCAGCTTCTGTGAGAAGCTTTCTCAGCTTCTGTGAGAAGTTTTCTCAGCTTCTGTGAGAAGCTTTCTCAGCTTCTGTGGAAGCTTTCTCAGCTTTTGTGAGAAGCTTTCTCAGCTTCTGTGAGAAGCTTTCTCAGCTTCTGTGAGAAGCTTTCTCAGCTTCTGTGAGAAGCTTTCTCAGCTTCTGTGAGAAGCTTTCTCAGCTTCAGAGAGAAGCTTTCTCAGCTTCAGAGAAGCTTTCTCAGCTTCTGTGAGAAGCTTTCATAGCTTCTTGAGAAGCTTTCTCAGCTGTGAGAAGCTTCTCAGCTTCTGTGGAAGCTTTCTTAGCTTCTGTGAGAAGCTTTCTCAGCTTCTGTGCGAAATTTTCTCAGCTTCTATGAGAAGCTTTGTCAGCTTCTGTGAGAAGCTATCTCAGCTTTCTGTGAGAAGCTTTCTCAGCTTCTATGCAAAGCTTTCTCAGCTCATGCGAGAAGCTTTCTCAGCTTTTGTTGAAAATTTTCTCGTCATTTAAGAGAAGCTTTCTCAGCCTCTGTGAGTATGCTTTCTAAGCTTCTGTGAGAAAGCCCTTTCTCCAATTTCTGTGAGGTGGTTTTTTAGCTTCTGGTGAGAAGCTTTCTCGCCTTCTGTGAGAAGCTTTCTCAGCTTCTGTGAGAAGCTTTCCCAGCTTCTGTGAGAAGCTTTCTCAGCTATCTGTGAGAAGCTTTCTCAGCTTCTGTGAGAAGCTTTCTCAGCTTCTGTGAGAAGCTTCTCAGCTTCTGTGAGAAGCTTTCTCAGCTTCTGTGAGAAGCTTTCTCAGCTGTTGAAAAGCTTTCTCAGCTTCTGTGAGAAGCTTTCTCGCTTATGTGAGAAACTTTCTCAGCTTCTCTGCGAAGCTTTCTCAACTTCTGTGCGAAGCTTCTCCAGCTTCTATGAGAAACTTTCTCAGCTTCTAGTGAGGACGTTTTCTTCAGCTTCCGGGGGAAGCTTTCTCAGCCTCTGTGGGAAGCTTTCTCAGCTTTTGTGAGAAGCTTTATCAGCTTCTGTGAGAAGCTTTCTCAGCTTCTGTGGAGAAGCTTTCTCAGCTTCTGTGAGAAGCTTTCTCAGCTTCTGTGAGGAGCTTTCTCAGCTTCAGAGAGAAGCTTTCTCAGCTTTCAGAGAAGAAGCTTTCTCAGCTTCAGAGAGAAGCTTTCTCAGCTTCTGTGAGAAGCTTTCATAGTTCTTTGAGAAGCTTTCTCATCACCTGTGAGAAGGCCTTCTGAGCTTCTGTGGGAAGCTTTCCCAGCTTCTGTGAGAAAGCTTTCTCAGCTTCTGTGAGAAGCTTTCTCAGCTTCTGTGAGAAGCTTCTCAGCTTCTGTGAGAAGCTTTCTCAGCTTCTGTGAGCAGCTTTCTCAGCTTCTGTGAGAAGCTTTCTCAGCTCTGTGAGAAGCTTCTCAGCTGTGAAAGCTTTCTCAGCTTCTGTGAGAAGCTTTCTCAGCTTATGTGAGAAACTTTCTCAGCTTCTCTGCGAAGCTTTCTCAACTTCTGTGCAAAGCTTTCTCAGCTTCTATGAGAAACTTTCTCAGCTTCTGTGAGACGTTTTCTCAGCTTTTGTGAGAGCTTTATCAGCTCTGTGAGAAGCTTTTCAGCTTCTGTGCGAAGCTATCTGAGCTTCTGTGAGAAGCTATCTCAGCTTCTGTGAAAGCTATCTCAGCTTCTGTGGGAAGCTATCTCAGCTTCTATGAGAAGCCAATCTCAGCTTCTGTGAGAAGCTTTCCCAGCTTATGTAGAAAGCTTTCTCAGCTTCTGTGGGAAGCTTTCTCAGCTTCTGTTAGAAGCTTTCTCGTCTTCTGTGAGAAGCTTTCTCAGCTTCTGTGAGAAGCTTTCTCAGCGTCTGTGAGAAGCTTTCTCGGCGTCTGTGAGAAGCTTTCTCAGCGTCTGTGAGAAGTTTTCTCAGCTTTTGTGAGAAGCTTTCTCAGCTTCAGAGAGAAGCTTTCTCAGCTTCAGAGAGAAGCTTTCTCAGCTTCAGAGAGAAGCTTTCTCAGCTTCTGTGGGAAGCTTTCTCAGCTTCTGTGAGAAACTTTCTTAGCTTCTGTAAGAAACTTTCTCAGCATCTGTGAGAAGCCTTCTCAGCTTCTGTGGGAAGCTTTCTTAGCTTCTGTGCGAAGCTTTCTCAGCTTCTGTGAGAAGCTTTCTCAGCTTCTGTGAGAAGCCTTCTCAGCATCTGTGAGAAGCTTTCTCGCCTTCTGTGAGAAGCTTTCTCAGCTTCTGTGAGAAGCTTTCCCAGCTTCTGTGAGAAGCTTTCTCAGCTTCTGTGAGAAGCTTTCTCAGCTTCTGTGAGAAGCTTTCTCAGCTTCTGTGAGAAGCTCTTGGCTTCAGCTTCTGTGAGAAGCTTTCTCAGCTTCTGTGAGAAGCTTTCTCAGCTTCTGTGAGAAGCTTTCTCAGCTGTGAAAGCTTTCTCAGCTTCTGTGAGAAGCTTTCTCAGCTTATGTGAGAAACTTTCTAAGCTTCTGTGAGAAGCTTTCTCAGCTTCTGTGAGAAGCTTTCCCAGCTTCTGTGAGAAGCTTTCTCAGCTTCTGTGAGAAGCTTTCTCAGCTTCTGTGAGACGTTTTCTCAGCTTCCGTGGGAAGCTTTCTCAGCCTCTGTGGGAAGCTTTCTCAGCTTTTGTGAGAAGCTTTATCAGCTTCTGTGAGAAGCTTTCTCAGCTTCTGTGAGACGTTTTTTTAGCTTCTGTGAGAAGCTTTCTCAGCTTCTCTGAGAAGCTTTCTCCGCTTCTGTGAGATACTTTCGACGTCGACGGAGGGGAAACTTATTCAATTACCGTTTTCCAGCGAAAACTCCAGGCCAAAGTTTGCTTTTAAAAACTTTAGCTCTTCCGCCGCCGTCGTCAAAGTCGTCGTTGTCTTCTTCGGATGAAAAACTAAGTAGCCATTGATTGGGTTCTACTGGACTAACGAACGAAAATCGCCGTAGAGCAAACGTTAAGTGGAATGATTGCCGTCTCTATAGTTGGTATATCAGCTTCTGTGAGACGCTCTCTCAGCTTCAGTGAGAAGCTTTCTCAGCTTCTGTGCGAAGCTTTCTTAGCTTCTATGAGAAGGTTTCTCAGCTTCTTTGAGAAGCTTTTTAGGCTTCTGTGAGAAACTTTCTCAGCTTCTTTGAGAAGCTTACTCAGCATCTGCGAGAAGCCTTCCCAGCTTCTGTGAGAAGCTTTCTCAGCTTCTGTGAGAAGCTTTCTCAGCTTCTGTGAGAAGTTTTCTCAGCTTTTGTGATAAGCTTTCTCAGCTTCTGAGAGATGCTTTCTCAGCTTCTGTGAGAAGCTTTCCCAGCTTCCGTGAGAAGCTTTCTCGGCTTCCGTGAGAAGCTTTCTCAGCTTCTGTGATAAGCTTTCTCAGCTTCTTTGAGAAGCATTCTCGGCTCCTATGAGAAACTATCTCAGCTTCTGTGAAAAGCTTTCTCAGCATCTGCGAGGAGCCTTCCCTGCTTCTGTTCGAAGCTTTCTCAGCTTCTGTGAGAAGCTTTCTTAGTTTCTGTGAGAAGCTTTCTCAGCTCTTTTTTCTCATCTTCTAAGAGTAGCTTTCTCAGCTTCTGTGAGAAGATTTCTCAGCTTCTGGGAGAAGCTTTCTCAGCTTTTGTGATAAGCTTTCTCAGCTTCAGAGAGAAGCTTTCTTAGCTTCAGAGAGAAGCTTTCTCAGCTTCTGTGAGAAACTTTCATAGCTTCTGTGAGAAGCTTTCTCATCACCTGTGAGAAGCCTTCTGAGCTTCTGTGGGAAGCTTTCTTAGCTTCTGTGAGAAGCTTTCTCAGCTTCTGTGCGAAATTTTCTCAGCTTCTATGAGAAGCTTTCTCAGCTTCTTTGAGAAGCTATCTAGGCTTCTGTGAGAAACTTTCTCAGCTTCTTTGAGAAGCTTACTCAGCATCTGCGAGAAGCCTTCCCAGCTTCTGTGAGAAGCTTTCTCAGCTTCAGTGAGAAGCTTTCTCTGCTTCTGTGAGAAGGTTTCTCATCTTCAGTGAGAAGCTTTCCCAGTTTCTGTGAGAAGCTTTCTCAACTTTTCCGAGTAGCTTTAAGCTTCTGTGAGAAGCTTTTTCAGCTTCTGTGAGAAGCTTTTTCAGCTTCTGTGAGAAGCTTTTTCAGCTTCTGTGAGAAGCTTTCTCAGCTTCTGTGAGAAGCTTTCTCAGCTTCTGTGAGAATCTTTCTCAGCTTCTGTGAGAAGCTTTCTCAGCTTCTGTGAGCTTTCTCAGCTTCTATGAGAAGCATTCCCAGCTTATGTAGAAAGCTTTCTCAGCTTCTGTGGGAAGCTTTCTCAGCTTCTGTGGGAAGCTTTCTCAGCTTCTGTTAGAAGCTTTCTCGCCTTCTGTGAGAAGCTTTCTCAGCTTCTGTGAGAAGCTTACTCAGCTTCTGTGAGAAGCTTTCTCAGCTTCTGTGAGAAGCTTTCTCGGCGTCTGTGAGAAGCTTTCTCAGCGTCTGTGAGAAGTTTTCTCAGCTTTTGTGAGAAGCTTTCTCAGCTTCAGAGAGAAGCTTTCTCAGCTTCAGAGAGAAGCTTTCTCAGCTTCAGAGAGAAGCTATCTCTGTTAGATAGCAACCGACCACTTTGTATAGCAACGTAGAATAACAAGCTGTAGTATGCCATGATTAGTATGTAATAAAAATTTTCATCATTCCTACTGTTACCACTAACCAAACCAGACGTTTAGTCTAGAAGCTCTGCTGATATCAATAGGTTATCGGCCCAGGACAGAAAGGAATCAGTTCTTCAAGATGTCGGAAGAAAAGCTTTGGCTGTTTGACGGAACCAACTTTGGTAATTGGAAGTTCCGGATTGAAGTACTTCTGGAAGACAGGAACATGCTGGAATGTTTGACCAAGGCCATCGACGAGGAGGAGTATTCGAAGGATCTGGTGACGGACACAGCGGAGGTGCGTGCCGAGAAGAAGAAGAAGCTCGAAGCTCGATGGGCCCTGGATCGAGAATGCAAGAACCTGATCATCAACCGGATCGCGGAAGACCAATTGGAGTACGTCAAAGAGAAGAAAACGGCCAAGGATGTCTGGGATGCCCTACGGAACAATTTCGAACAAATTGGAATCGCTGGTAAGTTGATCCTGAGGAAGCAATTTCAAGAGCTGAAGCTGTCCGAAAGTGGTGATGTGAAGCAATTCCTGCTGAAGTTTGAGAAGGTTCTGCGAGAGCTGCGAGCGGTAGACGTGAACATCCAGGAAGAAGACGTCGTTTGTCAGCTGCTGCTGGCACTTCCAAAATCGTATGATGCGCTCATTACTGCACTGGAGACGATCCAACCTCAACAGTTGACTCTGGAGTACGTGAAGAAGCGCCTATTGGACGAACAAGTGAAGCGAGCGAATTCAAACCGCGGCGGAGATTCCGGCCAGGCGAGCGACTCGGCGTTTGTCGGAAAGAAAATGGGGCTTAAGTGCTTTGGAT
Source organism: Aedes aegypti (assembly GCF_002204515.2). Lineage (NCBI taxonomy): Eukaryota > Metazoa > Arthropoda > Insecta > Diptera > Culicidae > Aedes > Aedes aegypti. The sequence continues at coordinate 12,738,571 of NC_035107.1, forward strand.
GCGGTAAGCTTGGGCACAAGAGAGCCGAATGTCCGGAAAATTGTCCTTCAAACGAATCTGGTCACCAAGGAAACCGAAAAAGCGGAGGGAAGGTTAACCGGAAGCAGAAATATCGAGCGAACGTTGCTGAGGAGTCGGAAGTCGCGTTCGTCGCTACCGCGACGGGAGATTGTTTGTCGGCTTCCATGGCAACAGAAGATATGGAAATCGATTGGGTTCTCGACTCGGGAGCCACGGACCATATGCTGAGGAGCAAGGAATTTTTCGAGGAACTACACCCGCTAGCTGAGAAGGTACGTATAGCAGTGGCCAAGTGCGGCCAGGCGCTCTATGCCGAGTACGCGGGGACCGTGAGAGTGAACATGCTGATCGGAGAAAGAAGGCAACCGGCAGTAGTGAAAGACGTTCTGTACGTACCGGGACTGCAATGCAATCTCTTCTCGGTACGGCGTGTTGAAGACAACGGTATGGTGGTGAAGATTTCGAACGGCTCCGTGATGATTTCAAAGGGTGAACGGGTGATGGCTACCGGTCGGAGAGCTGCCCAACAAACATTTTTGCTGAATAACAGTTGAACAAATCACTCTATAGCATACTTCAATTGAATAAACTGTTGTTCAGCTACTTATGTTAGTTGGGTGGACAGTTATACAAAATGAATATCGAGTTACGTGGAAGTGCAGGTGCATCATCCGAACCTGGCGCGATGGCCGCAAAGCAAGATAGCTTCGATTTGTGGCATCGGCGTCTTGGCCATCTGGGAGAAGCAAGTATGAAAACTCTTTGGAAGCATGGGATGGTGGAAACGTCGACGAAGGTTCTCGACTGGCCCAATCAGTGCATCTGCGAGGTATGTATACAGGCGAAGCAAACCCGAAACCCGTTTGACGATGTTGTAGAGAGGCGTGCGACGCGCCCGTTGGAAGTAGTTCACTCGGACGTGTGTGGCCCGTTCACTCCGAGGACCTGGGATAACAAGCGTTACTTTCTGACGTTCATCGACGGGTACAGCCATTTTACGGTCGTGTACCTTCTACACAGCAAGGATGAGGTGCAAGAAAAATTCGAGGAGTACTACGCTCGGGTTACTGCTTTCTTCGGCACTCGTGTGGCAAGACTGAGGTGCGACAACGGCGGGGAGTATCTTGGAGGATCGTTTCAGAAGTTTTGTCGCTCAAAAGGTATCAGTATTGAAACAACCGTTCCATACAGCCCACAGCAGAACGGTGTAGCAGAGCGAATGAATCGCACCCTTCTGGAGAAGTCCCGTGCGATGATACAGGATGCCGGTTTGCCCAAATCCATGTGGGGTGAGGCAGTACTAACCGCCGCATACGTGACCAACCGTAGTCCAACGGCAGCGCTGAAAGAGAAGAAAACTCCATTTGAGGCCTGGTATAGGAAGAAACCGAATATCGACAAGATGCGTGTTTTTGGATCAGTGGCGCACACTTGGATTCCAAAGGAAAAGCGGACCAAACTGGATCCACGTTCTGAGAAGAATATTCTGGTAGGCTACACCACGAATGGCTATCGCATTTGGAACGCAAAGAAGAAGAAGATTCTCATTTCAAGAGACGTGGTATTTGACGAGAAGAGAAGTGGTTCTGAGCAAGAGAAGCCGGTCACTCAAGTCTTATACAGAAGTTATGCGGAATCGGAGGTATCAGAAGACCGTTCGGTAAAGGAACTGGACATGACGGAGCCTACGGATGCGATTGCGAATCAACCTGAAGAAAAGCTAACCGATGAGGAAGGCAGTGAAGTCACTGACGATGATGGCGAGGGCAACCACGACGACGACGAGATCGACAGCGCGCTCCCTTCGCAACCAGAACGTGACAACTGCCCAGCAGAAGTGATCACGAGGCGCAGCGAACGGGAGCGCAGACTTCCCGGTAAGTTGTTAGATTTCATTACCGGCTCAAGAGCAACTACTGCTGCTGAATGTTTCTCAGGTGTTTCTGATGGCTTCGGTGAATCGACGATGGCGTTTGCGCTGAACGCCGAGATGTTTGTGGACAACCTGCCGACCACGATTGACGGGCTGCGGAAACGAGACGACTGGAACGATTGGAAGCAGGCCATTGGAAGTGAGCTGGAATCCTTGCGCAAAAACGAGACTTGGGAACTTGTGCCGCGGCCACATGGAAAGAACATCGTCGACTGCAGATGGGTCTTCCGCATCAAGAGGGACGAAGCTGGGAATGTCGACCGTTACAAAGCCCGTTTGGTCGCAAAGGGCTATTCCCAGAGGAAGGGCTTCGATTACGACGAGACCTACGCACCAGTCGCAAAGGGAGCCACGGTGCGTGTGCTACTGGCGGTAGCAAATCAAATGCGGTATCACATCCATCAAATGGACGTAAAAACCGCGTTCCTCAATGGAAAATTGACGGAGGAAATCTTCATGCGACAACCCGAGGGACTGGAGCCTACTGACCCCGGCCTTGTCTGTCGGCTCAAGAAATCGCTCTATGGACTGAAGCAGGCCCCAAGAAGCTGGAATTCGGAGTTCCACAACTTTATCCTGCAACTGGGCTTCCAACGCTCGAACACGGACAGCTGTCTCTATTGGCGGCGACAGGGGAATGAAGTGGTCTATCTCCTTCTTTATGTCGATGATATCATCCTGGTGTCGAGCAGACTGGACCTAATCGCTGAAATAAAGAAGAAACTATCATCAAAATTTGAAATGACGGACATTGGCGAGATGAAGACGTTTCTGGGCCTGAAGATTGATCGAGACCGACGAAAGGGACTACTGAAGATAAGTCAACCCAAGTACATCGCTGACCTGCTGCGACGATTTGGAATGAACGACTGCAAACCAACAACGACACCACTGGAACCGAATCTCAAATTGGAGCGATGCAAAGGTGAATCATTGACTACCGAGCCCTACCGCGAGCTGATCGGGTGTCTGTCATATCTGGCGCTTTCGTCAAGACCGGATATCTGTGCAGCGGTGAACTTCTTCAGCAAATTTCAATCAGCACCAACGGACGCACACTGGAGTAATCTTAAACGGATTCTTCGCTACCTTAAGGGAACCGCAAATCACGGACTGATTTTCCAAAGACAGCAAGCTTCGAAGCCTCTGGAGGGATACGCTGATGCTGACTGGGGCAACGATCCGGATGACCGCAGGTCGATCTCAGGTAATGTTTTCCAGGTTTTCGGTGGGACCGTCTCGTGGATGACTCGCAAACAAGCTACGGTGGCATTATCTTCGACGGAAGCGGAGTATGTCTCTCTCAGCAATGCCATGTGTGAAGCCATCTGGTTGCGAAATCTCATCCTGGAACTTGGTGTCAAACTGCAGCATCCAGTGCCCTTATTCGAAGACAACCAATCCTGCATCTGTATTGCCGAGGAGCCCCGTGACCACAAGCGAATGAAACATGTGGACATACGCTACAATTTCATCCGTGAAAAGCTGCAGGAAGGGCTGTTCAAGATTCACTACATACCAACAGGCCAACAAGTAGCAGACCTGTTCACCAAAGGTTTGGCGCGTGGACCATTTGAGACACTTAGAGATAAGTTAGGATTGTTCGGTTGAGCGGGCGTGTTAGATAGCAACCGACCACTTTGTATAGCAACGTAGAATAACAAGCTGTAGTATGCCATGATTAGTATGTAATAAAAATTTTCATCATTCCTACTGTTACCACTAACCAAACCAGACGTTTAGTCTAGAAGCTCTGCTGATATCAATAATCTCAGCTTCTGTGAAAGCTATCTCAGCTTCTGTGAGAAGCTATCTCAGCTTCTATGAGAAGCAATCTCAGCTTCTGTGAGAAGCTTTCCCAGCTTCAGTGAGAAGCTTTCTCAGCTTCTGTGGGAAGCTTTCTCAGCGTCTGTGAGAAACTTTCTCGGCGTCTGTGAGAAGCTTTCTCAGCGTCTGTGAGAAGTTTTCTCAGCTTTTGTGAGAAGCTTTCTCAGCTTCAGAGAGAAGCTTTCTCAGCTTCAGAGAGAAGCTTTCTCAGCTTCAGAGAGAAGCTTTCTCAGCTTCAGAGAGAAGCTTTCTCAGCTTCTGGGAAGTTTCTCAGCTTCTGTGGGAAGTTTTCTCAGCTTCTGTGAGAAACTTTCTTAGCTTCTGTAAGAAACTTTCTCAGCATCTGTGAGAAGCCTTCTCATTTCTGTGGGAAGCTTTCTTAGCTTCTATGAGAAGGTTTCTCAGCTTCTTTGAGAAGCTTTCTAGGCTTCTGTGAGAAACTTTCTCAGCTTCTGTGAGAAGCTTACTCAGCATCTGCGAGAAGCCTTCCCAGCTTCTGTGAGAAGCTTTCTCAGCTTCTGAGAGAAGCTTTCTCAGCTTCAGTGAGAAGCTTTCTCGGCTTCCGTGAGAAGCTTTCTCAGCTTCTGTGATAAGCTTTCTCAGCTTCTTTGAGAAGCATTCTCGGCTCCTATGAGAAACTATCTCAGCTTCTGTGAAAAGCTTTCTCAGCATCTGCGAGGAGCCTTCCCTGCTTCTGTTCGAAGCTTTCTTAGCTTCTGTGAGAAGCTTTCTTAGTTTCTGTGAGAAGCTTTCTCAGCTCTTTTTTCTCATCTTCTAAGAGAAGCTTTCTCAGCTTCTGTGAGAAGATTTCTCAGCTTCTGGGAGAAGCTTTCTCAGCTTTTGTGATAAGCTTTCTCAGCTTCAGAGAGAAGCTTTCTTAGCTTCAGAGAGAAGCTTTCTCAGCTTCTGTGAGAAACTTTCATAGCTTCTGTGAGAAGCTTTCTCATCACCTGTGAGAAGCCTTCTGAGCTTCTGTGGGAAGCTTTCTTAGCTTCTGTGAGAAGCTTTCTCAGCTTCTGTGCGAAATTTTCTCAGCTTCTATGAGAAGCTTTCTCAGCTTCTTTGAGAAGCTATCTAGGCTTCTGTGAGAAACTTTCTCAGCTTCTTTGAGAAGCTTACTCAGCATCTGCGAGAAGCCTTCCCAGCTTCTGTGAGAAGCTTTCTCAGCTTCTGTGAGAAGCTTTCTCAGCTTTAGAGAGAAGCTTTCCCAGCTTTAGAGAGAAGCTTTCCCAGCTTCAGAGAGAAGCTTTCTCAGCTTCTGTGAGAAGTTTTCTCAGCTTTTGTAAGAAGCTTTCACAGCTTCTGTGAAAAGCTTTCTCAGCTTCTGTGAGAAGTTTTCTCAGCTTCTGTGAGAAGCTTTCTCAGCTTCTCTGAGAAGCTTTCTCCGCTTCTGTGAGAAACTTTCTCAGCTTCTGTGAGAAGCTTTCTCAGCATCTGTGAGAAGCCTTCCCAGCTTCTGTGAGAAGCTTTATCAGCTTCTATGAGAAGCTTTCTCAGCTTTTGTGAAAATTTTTCTCGTCATTTATGAGAAGCTTTCTCAGCCTCTGTGAGATGCTTTCTAAGCTTCTGTGAGAAGCTTTCTCAATTTCTGTGAGGTGGTTTTTTAGCTTCTGTGAGAAGCTTTCTTAACATCTGTTAAAAGCCATTCAGCTTCTGGGAGAAGCTTTCTCAGCTGCTGTGAGAAGCTTTCTCAGCTTCTGTGAGAAGCCTTCTCAACTTCTGTGAGAAGCTTTCTCGCCTTCTGTGAGAAGCTTTCTCAGCTTCTGTGAGAAGCTTTCCCAGCTTCTGTGAGAAGCTTTCTCAGCTTCTGTGAGAAGCTTTCTCAGCTTCTGTGAGAAGCTTTCTCAGCTTCTGTGAGAAGCTTTCTCAGCTGTGAAAAGCTTTCTCAACTTCTATGAGAAGCTTTCTCAGCTTATGTGAGAAACTTTCTAAGCTTCTGTGAGAAGCTTTCTCAGCTTCTGTGAGAAGCTTTCCCAGCTTCTGTGAGAAGCTTTCTCAGCTTCTGTGAGAAGCTTTCTCAGCTTCTGTGAGACGTTTTCTCAGCTTCCGTGGGAAGCTTTCTCAGCCTCTGTGGGAAGCTTTCTCAGCTTTTGTGAGAAGCTTTATCAGCTTCTGTGAGAAGCTATCTCAGCTTCTGTGAGACGTTTTCTCAGCTTCTGTGAGAAGCTTTCTCAGCTTCTCTGAGAAGCTTTCTCCGCTTCTGTGAGAAACTTTCTCAGCTTCTGTGAGAAGCTTTCTCAGCATCTGTGAGAAGCCTTCCCAGCTTCTGTGAGAAGCTTTATCAGCTTCTATGAGAAGCTTTCTCAGCTTTTGTGAAAATTTTTCTCGTCATTTTAGAGAAGCTTTCTCAGCCTCTGTGAGATGCTTTCTAAGCTTCTGTGAGAAGCTTTCTCAATTTCTGTGAGGTGGTTTTTTAGCTTCTGTGAGAAGCTTTCTTAACATCTGTTAAAAGCCATTCAGCTTCTGGGAGAAGCTTTCTCAGCTGCTGTGAGAAGCTTTCTCAGCTTCTGTGAGAAGCCTTCTCAACTTCTGTGAGAAGCTTTCTCGCCTTCTGTGAGAAGCTTTCTCAGCTTCTGTGAGAAGCTTTCTCAGCTTCTGTGAGAAGCTTTCTCAGCTTCTGTGAGAAGCTTTCTCAGCTTCTGTGAGAAGCTTTCTCAGCTTCTGTGAGAAGCTTTCTCAGCTTCTGTGAGAAGCTTCTCAGCTGTGAAAGCTTTCTCAGCTTATGTGAGAAACTTTCTCAGCTTCTCTGCGAAGCTTTCTCAACTTCTGTGCAAAGCTTTCTCAGCTTCTATGAGAAACTTTCTCAGCTTCTGTGAGACGTTTTCTCAGCTTTTGTGAGAAGCTTTATCAGCTTCTGTGAGAAGCTTTCTCAGCTTCTGTGCGAAGCTATCTGAGCTTCTGTGAGAAGCTATCTCAGCTTCTGTGAAAGCTATCTCAGCTTCTGTGAGAAGCTATCTCAGCTTCTATGAGAAGCAATCTCAGCTTCTGTGAGAAGCTTTCCCAGCTTATGTAGAAAGCTTTCTCAGCTTCTGTGGGAAGCTTTCTCAGCTTCTGTTAGAAGCTTTCTCGTCTTCTGTGAGAAGCTTTCTCAGCTTCTGTGAGAAGCTTACTCAGCTTCTGTGAGAAGCTTTCTCAGCGTCTGTGAGAAGCTTTCTCGGCGTCTGTGAGAAGCTTTCTCAGCGTCTGTGAGAAGTTTTCTCAGCTTTTGTGAGAAGCTTTCTCAGCTTCAGAGAGAAGCTTTCTCAGCTTCAGAGAGAAGCTTTCTCAGCTTCAGAGAGAAGCTTTCTCAGCTTCTGTGGGAAGCTTTCTCAGCTTCTGTGAGAAACTTTCTTAGCTTCTGTAAGAAACTTTCTCAGCATCTGTGAGAAGCCTTCTCAGCTTCTGTGGGAAGCTTTCTTAGCTTCTGTGCGAAGCTTTCTCAGCTTCTGTGAGAAGCTCTCTCAGCTTCTGTTAGAAGCCTTCTCAGCATCTGTGAGAAGCTTTCTCGCCTTCTGTGAGAAGCTTTCTCAGCTTCTGTGAGAAGCTTTCCCAGCTTCTGTGAGAAGCTTTCTCAGCTTCTGTGAGAAGCTTTCTCAGCTTCTGTGAGAAGCTTTCTCAGCTTCTGTGAGAAGCTTTCTCAGCTTCTGTGAGAAGCTTTCTCAGCTTCTGTGAGAAGCTTCTCAGCTTCTGTGAGAAGCTTTCTCAGCTGTGAAAAGCTTTCTCAGCTTCTGTGAGAAGCTTTCTCAGCTTATGTGAGAAACTTTCTAAGCTTCTGTGAGAAGCTTTCTCAGCTTCTGTGAGAAGCTTTCCCAGCTTCTGTGAGAAGCTTTCTCAGCTTCTGTGAGAAGCTTTCTCAGCTTCTGTGAGACGTTTTCTCAGCTTCCGTGGGAAGCTTTCTCAGCCTCTGTGGGAAGCTTTCTCAGCTTTTGTGAGAAGCTTTATCAGCTTCTGTGAGAAGCTTTCTCAGCTTCTGTGAGACGTTTTTTTAGCTTCTGTGAGAAGCTTTCTCAGCTTCTCTGAGAAGCTTTCTCCGCTTCTGTGAGATACTTTCGACGTCGACGGAGGGGAAACTTATTCAATTACCGTTTTCCAGCGAAAACTCCAGGCCAAAGTTTGCTTTTAAAAACTTTAGCTCTTCCGCCGCCGTCGTCAAAGTCGTCGTTGTCTTCTTCGGATGAAAAACTAAGTAGCCATTGATTGGGTTCTACTGGACTAACGAACGAAAATCGCCGTAGAGCAAACGTTAAGTGGAATGATTGCCGTCTCTATAGTTGGAATAAAATGCTTGTTCCGAAGGAAAGCAGGGACTTCATTTTCGTAGCGTAAGGCAATAGTCATTTCGTTTCCTATTTACATGGAACGAGCCTACAGCCATCGCAGGAAAACTACACTTTCGGAAAATATAGGTCAATTACAATGATTGTCGTAGATTCCCAGCACTGCGTTATTCGTCCCTTCGTTGGCGACGCCTGCTACGACCACTGGAGAAAGAACCGGCTTTCTTTATTTTCGGGTTCACTTGCGAGCATTTCTCATTTTTGTGCTTCTCGCTATTCACAAAATGAAACTACCGGGTAACTTTATGTGTTTGAGCAAAGCTTGGGTTCTGTTGATTTTACTTGCAGAAGCTTCTCATAAAGTGTTTAAATTCATATCTTCAACAGCGTGCTTTTAATTGTTTTTGTAACGGTCCAGAATCCCATATTTCTAGCAACATACGAGGATTGAACTGAACAGAACATTTGATAGAATATCTTTGCGAGAACCTTGAAGTGTTCTTAGATAGAAATGAAAAGTTTTCGACTGATTTCTTCACAGCTTCAGTAAAATGCACCATCATTTAATGTGTAAAGCTCCGTCAGCTTATTGGAAAGGTTTCATACATTTCACTAAAAAGTTTCCTCACATTTTGACAAGGCTTACGACATACCCAGTTTTGATAAGTATTCTATCAATATCTGTTATAAACTTCCCATCCTTCCGTTAGAACTTCTGTAAGAAGTTTTCTCAGCCAATGTGGGAAGTTTTCTCTGTTTCTATGAGAAGCTTAATCAGCATCTATAAGAAGCTTTTTCAGCTTTTGTTAGAAGCTCTCTCAGCTTCATTGAGAAGCTTTCCCAACTTTTGTGAAAAGTTTTCTCAGCTTCTGTGAGAAGCCTTCTTAGCTTCTGTAAGATGCTTCCTCAGCTTCTGTGATAAGCTTTCTCAGCTTCTGTGAGAAGTTTTCTCAGCATCTGTGAGAAGCTTTCTCAGCCTCTGTGAGCTTTCTCAGCTTCTATGATAAGCTTTCTCAGCTTCTGTTGGAACTTTCTGGAAGCTTCTGTGAGAAGCTTTCTCAGCTCCTGTAAGAATTTTTCCCAGCATCTGTTCGAAGCTTTCTCAGCTTCTGTGAGAATCTAACTCAGTGTCTGTGAGAATCTTTTTCAGCTTCTGTGAGAAGCTTTCTCAGCTTCTGTGAGAAGCTTACTAAGCTTCTATGAGAAAATGTTTGAGCATCTGTGAGAAGCTTCTTCAGCTTCTGTTTGAAGCATTCTCAGCTTCTGTGAGGAGCTTGCTCAGCTTCTGTGAGAAGCTTTCTCAGCTTCTGTGAGAAGCTTTCTCAGCTTCTGTGAGAAGATTTCTTAGCTTCTGTGAGAAACTGTCTCAGCTTCTGTGAGAAGCTTTCTCCGTTTTTGTGAGAAGCTCTCCCAACTTCTGTGAGAAGCTTTCTCAACTTCTGTGAGAAGCTTTCTCAGCTTCTCTGAGAAGCTCTCTCGGCCTCTGTGAGAAGATGTCTTAGCTTCTGTGAGAAACTTTCCCAGCTTCTGTGAGAAGCTTGCTCAGCTTTTGTGAGAAGCTTTCTCAACTTCTGTGAGAAGCTTTCTCTGCTTCAGAGAAGAGCTTTCTCAGCTTCTGTGAGAAGCTTTTTCAGCTTCTTGAGAGAAGTTTTCTCAGCTTTTATGATATGCTTTCTAAGCTTCAGAGAGAAGCTTTCTTAGCTTCAGAGAGAAGCTTTCTCAGCTTCTGTGAGAAGCTTTCTCAGCATCTGTGAAAAGTTTTCTTAACTTCTGTTAGCTTCTCAGCTTCTGGGAGAAGTTTCTCAGCTGCTGTGAGAAGCTTTCTCAGCTTCTGTGAGAAGCTTCTCAGCTTCTGTGAGAAGCTTTCTCAGCTTCTGTGAGAAGTTTTTTCTATGTCAAGCTTTTTCAGCTTTTGTTAGAAGCTTTCAAAAAGCTTCAAGAGGAAGCTTTGCAAGCTTTCATAGATATTGTTAGCTTCTTTCATACGTCTATTTAGCTTGATTGCAGGCTTAATCTTATGCCTAAATGGACCAAACAAGGGAAATCAGGGGAAATTCCCAAACAATCCATAAATCACGAAATCAGCTCTCACCAAGACATTCACCGCCTACCTTGTGTGGTTGAAATGAGGTTTTGCACCATGCTTCTCCATCGTAAGATTTATCGATGCCAATTTTGCTTGCAGGCAGCACAGATAATGGATGCAAACACAATAACTCAGCTGCTTGATTCTTACCATACGCTGTCACTGTCAGTGTATTGTATAAAAGGATTGGGGGGGGGGGGGGGGTGGTGTAATAATAAAAGAATGGTCACCCTTCGCACCCACATTCAGTCGTATGTCTCAGCAGCTATGGTATGACACTTGACAGCCATATTACACACGTTCACGTTCTACATGCACGTGCGTCTAGACACTTGTTTGACCATCCTTACGGCAAATATTTTCACTGCCTTTCTCATCCACCTTTCCTTCCCGAGAGTGGGAGACAACTCTCGCCATTATTCCGATGAATATGCAAAGAACAAGCGAAAACACCTGCCGTGCGACCTGCTTTTGTCTTGCTTGGTGAACTTTCCTCTCAGAATCGGTTATGCTGCAAGCATAACGAACAAACAATACACTGCAACGATGTTGATCTAAGCAACCCAGAGTGGAATCGGTGCCGTTGCCATGACTTCGATGATTGATGTTTGCGGCAGCATACTTGGGTTCGCCCCAGTTGAGATGATCAGCAGAAAAAATAAGGTTCATTGACACTGCGTACAATTGCCGGCCTCTTTGGACAATCCGGGGCCATTGCGTATGCATTGCGTACTCACCGAACAGGCCTCCGGACGTTAAACTCATGTGTGCATGGGAAACTGGATCAACTGGGCGCCAGGATTATACTTTTTCACTCGACCATGCTGCTTCCTCTTTTTGCGCCCGCTTCGATGAGCCTTTCTCCGCGGTAGTTGCACCCTACATGTATGCAATGTGCAACGTGCTGCTTGCGTCAGGGCACCGTGTCGACAAGAGTTGCAGCATCAGCATCCACTTTCCTCTCCCTGTTCCCCAACGGCGCTTCCGAGTTCTCCCGCTCTCAAGTGGAACAGGAAGAGTTTTATCTTCCCTATTATTTTCGTTTCGCTTTGCTATGCTCGCTTGATTCCGCTTTCGTCATGATCTTCAGCATAGTAGCAATTGCAGCAGGAGGGACCTCCTGACTTTGGTTGTTTTACTACGACCAGGGGTTCTCAATCGTGGAACAAGCGGCACGATTTTTACGAAGTTTCAAAGCCTACTGTTCTGAGCTGTTATTTTCATGATATTTGTAGATTTTTAAATTCCTCTATTTTTCAAATATTTATGGCCATTAGATTAAATGTAAATCACCCGTGGTGAGAAAGAAAGTACGATTTCAGAGCCTACTGTTCTGAGCCCTCTCTCAGAACCGCTTGAAAACCCCTGCCCAACGACAAAAGGCTTCCAGCTGTGGAGCAAACGGTCGAGCGAGGATAATGACCGCCATTCGTGTGTCCAAGCGAAACCGTGTGCCCCTCCGGAAAATACTTTGGGGAAGGAACGGAGGCAAGTAAAAAAGAAAAACTGGAGCACACCGCATTTACGACCTGCAGTAATTTTTGTCCTTGGTGGGGAAGATTTCTTTTCCTGTTGTTCCGCTTCTGTCCGTGGATGCAAACCTCGAGATAATGAAGAACCGTAGGGCTATTAAAAAATGTACAACAAGGAACCGGACGACGACGACGTGGCAAGACAAGAGTCAAGCCAGCTCCGGAAGCAATGGGCGATGAAGCTGTCAGGTTGATAATTTTTATTTCTCGGCTCGGCCCGGCCTCAATGAAAAAAAAAATGTGAAATTGGGCTAAGAGAGCCCATTACGAGGTTTGTTTAGTGTGCAGCAAATTTGTCGAGGCTGTCTCTTTTGATGGGGTTTGAAAAATATGGATTTAATTTTGAAATGCTAATTCCATGGTTTTAGTGCGGTAATTTGAGGGCAACATTCGGCGAAATTTGATTATTTCTCTTATTGTTTAACGGATAATAAACTTTGATGCAACAGTACGACTGTAGTACCGTCAGTACTGTTCGAGAATGTAAGTCACGATGAGTCCATAGAATAACCTATGTATGAAAACTAAAAGCCTCCTTTTTTAAGTTTAGAATGTTTTTCTGTGTTGTCCTTCCTATGCTGCACACGGTGCGTCCTCAACCCAAAAACTCTTTTTTGACGGTTCTTCTTCTGGCCACCAGATGTCGAAGTGATCGTTTAGCCTATTCAATAAAAACAAGATTCCATCAAAAATTCTAGGATTCCGAAAACCATCTCTCCAGTGTTTTTTGCATTGCTCTCAAAATTTTGAAGCCAAGCTTTTTAAGGTTCACACTTTTTCAGATATTTCTACTCACAGGAATGTTATTCAAGTTTTACGGTTTTCTTTTATCAAACTTTTTCAGAAATGATCCAATAATTGAAAAATCTTTGAAGAAGGACAACTTGATGAATTCCCCGGAGATTCCTAGAGCAACTATTAGAGAGTTCAAGAAATTCTTGCAAACATTCTAGAAAACATGCAGAAAATTCCAGGGTAATACCAGGTCTGTCCTGTAGTAGGCTGTCATTATGATAATTCACCAAGTAGGCCAAGCTAGGATTGAGTATAATAAATGTCACTCTTGTGAAAGTATAAATCCGAATCAGAACTGTTTTATTCGCTACGCTACATTGGCGACGAGTTTTGAAATGAACCCGCGGCTGTTTAAACGTAAAGGACGAGTAGAGACTAGTGTTGTGTTTGGATGAAGTGAGCAATCGGCTAAATGGACGGTTGCCAGTGGTCAATTTAGTGCTAGAGATATGTCAAGAAAAGGAAATTGTTGGGACAGTAGCGATAGGTGTTCGGACCTCTTATAGCATGACTCGTGTTTGCATGGTGCATGAGTCAGCTTTATAGCTGTAATTTTATTAATTTTAATTAGTTTCCAATTCATGTTTGTGTTATATATCGTGCTACTCACATTTCTAGTCCTAAATGTACGTTTGTTAACTGTCCAACAATTTTAACTGCGATAAGCGACAACTTTAGCGGATAATTTAAGCAAAAAGATTTTAATTCAATGTTTGACTTCCTAGCTTTAGTAGATTTTAATCTGATTTGTGTGTGTCTATAGTTACGTAAGCTCAATACAATCATCCAGTTTGACAGCTCCACCAGAAGGCAATACATCCGCATGATCGTATCTTGCCTCTACTGTGGCCTCTTGCTGTGCGACGAACGGGTGACCCTATCGCATCTGGATGCTGGTTTGTCATCGTTCGGAACATCCCCCGACCCGTATTGATCGAAGTTTACTTCAGCAGTACCACCAACTTCCAGAACTGCCAGCTTTGCCACTGACCGAACCAGCACTCCTGCACTGGTTGTCGTAACTTCAGCATTCCGCACACGGCCGTCGCTTCCCGGAAACACGCGTAATACCCGACCTCTCAGCCAGCCATTCCGGAGCCGGTCCTCCACAACAATCACCAGATCTCCAGCTTGAACAGGTTTGCAGTCCTTGAACCACTTCGTACGCTTAGTGATCGTAGGCAGATACTCTTTGATCCAACGTGTCCAGAACTTATTCAACAGTTGGCTGCAGAGGTCCCAGTTGCAGCGTGCCATCGTCCTCTCTTCGATCGGCTCCCTAGCCGGCTGATTGACTCCGCTGGTGCTCAGCATCAAGAAGCAGTTCGGCGTTAGTGCTTCTTGCTCCTCAGAATCGATTGGCAAATATGTAAGCGGCCTAGAGTTGACGATAGATTCTGCCTCAGCCAGTAGCGTACGAAGCGTTTCATCGTCCGGCTTACCTCCCGTTGACAGCGATGCCAGCGCGCTTTTGACCGACCGGACCATGCGCTCCCAAGATCCCCCCATATGCGGCGTGGAAGGAGGGTTGAAGCGCCACTGCGTGTCCGTATTGGTGAAAGTGCTTGCTAAGTTGGTGTTAATTTGCCTTAGCTCCATCTTCAGGTCCCGGTTAGCACCCACGAAATTTGTCCCTCGGTCGCTGAAAATTTCCCGCGGGGCCCCCCTCCGTGCAATGAAGCGCCTAATCGCCATCTTGCAGGACTCTGTTGTCAAGTTGTGGACCACCTCGAGATGTACTGCACGTATGGTCAAACAGGTGAAAAGGGCGACCCAACGTTTCACATCGCTGCGTCCCTGCTTAACTAGCATCGGCCCGAAGTAATCAACGCCAACGTAAGTGAACGGTCGAACGTGCGACGCCATCCGTGCTTGAGGTAGTGGAGCCATCCGTGGGATTTCCGGAACCGCTTTGTAGATCTTGCACCACTGGCATTGTTTTCCGGCTTGTTTGAAGGCGACTCTCATAATTTGATGATTTTGCTGGTCTTCTCTAGCTTCATTTGTTCAGCAACAGGACGATCTTTGTTTCCTTGTAGAATGGCAAACTCATCACCAAACGCTTCTCGCTGAATATGCTTGCAAACGAATTTTTCCGCTTTGTGCAATTCATCTCTGCTCAGTCACTCCGTGTTGTTGAGTGGTTGCTTTTTTACCTTGCAACGAAGATTGTTCAGGAACCTATTTGCGTAGGCTACAGCACGGATCAGGCGCTCCCATTTCGAAAACCTCGTGAATTCTAGCAATTGTTCTTTGCCGATGTCACAGTGAAGATTAATCGGACGAAGTTCCTCCAGGAACTCATGTTCTTTTATTGTTTGCTGCGGCCACAGGTCCGGATGTTGATAGAGGAATTTCGGAGCTAGCAACCAGCGATTATCTGAGGTGATTTCGGGACCTTTGCCCCACTTTGTTGCCTCGTCGGCAACGTTCAAACGGGAGGGAACCCAGCGCCATTCGTTGACTTGCGTTAGCTCTCGGATTTCTGCCAGTCGGAATGCCACGAATTGTCGATATTTTCTTGGATCCGCTTCAAACCAAGAGAGAAAGGTGCAAGAATCACTCCAGAACACTTTGTGGCTGATGGAAATCGTGTGATATTCCATTACAGATTTCGCCAACCTTGCGCCAAGAACAGCTGCCGATAGTTCGAGTCTCGGGATTGACAGTAGCTTCAATGGCGCAACCTTCGTCTTCGCCGACACCAGAGAACAGCGAACTCGGGATCCTTCGACGATGCGAAAGTACGCTACTGCAGCGAAGGCTTCTTCAGATGCATCCACGAAAATATGCAGCTCCACGGCTCGGTAGTGTTCGGGAGAGTAGCCAGGGAAGTAGCACCGTGGAATTTCAACGTGATCAAGCTGTTGCAAAAGTTTTATCCATCGCTTCCATTGCGCCAATAGTCCGTCAGGTATGCGCTCGTCCCAGCCAATCCCTGAACGCCAGATGTGCTGCACGAGCACCTTTCCGTGGACAACGTAAACCGCAACTAATCCGATGGGGTCGAAGATGCTCATGACAACTCGCAGAACTTCTCTTTTGGTCGGAACAGTGTCATCCAGCAGAAGTGCTTGAATTTCTTCCCTGAACACACCTTGGAAAACGAAGACATCCGGTTCCGGCTTCCAGATCATACCGAGGACCCGCTCGTTCACAACCGATCTGTCGGTCCATGTTTTCTTCTCCGGCACTGCTTTCTGCTCCCCGACCCGTTTTAGAACGGATTTGGAGTTCGACAGCCAATTCCTAATGACGAATCCGGCTTTGGAGTGCACAAGCTTCACCTGCTCTGCAAGTTCATCCGCTTCCTGTTCCGAGTGAACGCTGCACAAAAAATCGTCCACGTAGTGATGTTTTATAATTGCCTCTGCCGCCAGTGGAAACTGTTCCGAATACTCTTCGGCGTTCCGGTTTTTTACGAATTGGGCAGCGCAGGGTGAACAGGTGGAACCGAACGTCGCTACGTCCATGACGAACACCTCGAATGGCTTGGATGGTTCGTCGCGCCACAGGAACAGCTGAGCTGATCGGTCTTCCGGCTGGATTAGGATCTGGTGGAACATCTCGCAAATATCGGCACTGATGGCCACCTCGAACTGACGAAATGAAGACAAAACAGCTTGAAGCGGGGCGAGAAAATCTGGTCCAGCGAGAAGGGCGGAGTTGAACGATTGGCCTTGAACCTTTGCAGCTGCGTCCCACACTAGTCGCACCTTGTTCGGCTTCCTTGGGTTGGTTACGATGTTCAACGGTAGAAACCAGGTCCGTTTGGGATCGAAGCTGGCTAATTCCTCTTCACTAGCCTTATGAGCGTACCCCTTTTCTTGGTACTGGCTTATCTGGGTCTTCAGGTGTCGTACAGTTCAGGTTTTGAAGCTAAACGACGCTCAAGACAGCGGAATCGCTGCGGACAGAAATGTGGAACAACGGATGCACGGACCGTTCAGCAGGACGTGCTTCCGTAGACCGCCCAGCCTAGCCTGGTTTTGGCTGCGATTGGGCTACCTTTTACTCCTTCTCTACTCTTCCGTGTAGCCATCACGAATGAGTTATCCAAACCGATCAGAATCGTTGGAACAGCGCCGGTGTAGCTCTGAACTACAGTCGCCTCTCCACATCTCGATCTCGATGGGACCATCGAGATAGGGAGAGATCGAGGCATAGAACACATTTTTAACGAATACTAGATTGAAAATCACTCCGTTGCCAGGAAAGTCGAAAACAAACAGATGTCATTTCGTCTTCACAAATTGTTTGAATCTCTAAAATCTAGTCTAGTAGCCTTTGATAATGGGCATATCGACATACGGAGAGAAAATTGGGAAGGAAAATCACATCGAGATAGAGAAATATCGAGATAAGGAGGATATCGAGATATGGAGAGTGAAAATGTATGCAGAATGAAGGGACCGGAAAAATCATCGACATAGGGAGAGATATCGAGATGTAGAACATCGAGATGTGGAGAGTCGACTGTAGTAAGCCTTGCAGGTGCGGGAACTGTCTGGAAAGCTCGTTGAAGTCCAATGATTGTACCGGGAGGTTGAGTCTCTAACGGTGTGCACTTCCTTCAAATCGAACTTCGTGGTGTTCATAGCTCCTGAAATCTGCAACTGTATCAGCTGCGATTCGTCTTCCATTCGTTCAATTCCACTAGTCCACTGTAGACAGAGTGGATGCACGTCGCCAGTCACTCCAAGTTCTTCAGCTACCCTCGATTCCACTAACGACACCGGAAGTATCCGGAAAAGAACGGGCTGCTTGAACTGACGATGAACTGTTACCGTGCTAGTAGTTCTTGAAGGTTCAGAAGATCGGGGTAGCTGTGGATTTCCTGGATGAAGGAGCTTGTGATGGCGATCCTCACAGCCGTTCTCTCCACAGAAGCTCGCTTTGCAAGGGAACTTTCCGTGAGAACCCAGGCACCGACGACACAGGTAACGCTCCTGAACGAGTCTCCAGCGATCACCAAGGGTCATCTTTTGGAAAACATGGCAGTCCTTGATTTTGTGGCCGTCCTTCTGGCAGGCAATACAGGGCTTCGGCTTATTCTCTTTGCGATCGGTAATGCTGTACGACGCCTTCTTTTCTTCTGAAGCGTGCGTATTCACGAACATCTTCTCCTTCGTTTTCGGTTTTTCCTGCTTGCTACGATGCCCATCCGTCTCGTTGATAAACGTCACCTCACTTGCAGCCGTCACAATCTGATCCATGTAGCAACCGAATGTGGTGAGATTGGCGTTGGCTTGCTGGCGCTTGAAAAGTGACCAATTTAGCTTGAGCGTGGCTGGAAGCTTACTCACCATGTAACCTCTCAAAATGGTTACATTTGTTTTTTGTAAATATTCCCTGTAAATAGTTTTTTTTGTTTATTATTATTATCATTATTATTATTATTCCTTTCATTATTATTATAATTCCTTTCATTATTATTCTTATTATTTTATTATTCTTATTATTATTCTAATTATTACTTTTATTATTATCCTTATCATTATTATTTTTCTTATAACTACCCTTATTATCATTATTATTTTTATTAAAATAACGGCTGCTTAAAAATATTATGAATTTAAAAATAAATTGAAATATATAAAATAGGAATTGAACACACTGAAATGAATAACAAAAAATAAACACATCGAAATAATCCCAACATGAACATCCCCATCCCTATTCCCATTCTACTACCATCCCTATTCCCATTCGCCGACTACACACCGCCGCTACCAGCATAAACTGTCATCGACGTTGGTAGCCGTTGGACATCAACAAGGAATAAAACTGCTCGTCACCGTGGCAGCGTTCTCTAATAGGTGAACCACCATCATCACCTGAAGTCGGTGCGCGTTTTCACCTCGTTCTCTTTCTTTAAAAAATCTAGTGAACCATCGCTGGAAAGTGGTCGTCAGATTGTTTGCGCGCTACATTTTCCGGGTGAACGAGTGAGAAGAACCGAGCCCGCGGCCCTATGATTGGTGGAAGTGGAAGTGTTGTGAGAAAACTGTGGTGGAACCCCCTTCGACAATCTTGTTCCCACATAATTGGCCTCGACTCCGAAGATTTTGTTCCCGTGATGCCAGCCGCACAGTGCACGTTCGCCACCCGTTATCACACGACCAACGGGTCGTAATCAGAAGGGAATCTCGCCGGAGCCTCCAGGGGATGCCGTCAGGAACAGGGTTCCGTCCAGGCACGAGCGAATGTTACAACGGGAGTGCTAACCAGAAACCAAAGGTGTGTAGTAATGTTCCCAATTTCCCTACCTTTCTCCTGTAACTTTAAAAAAATTGCACAGTAAAAATTGAAAAAAATGTAATACGAAATTTCTACCCTTTTTTATTTTCGAGCCAAGCCCTTTCCTCCACCTTTCTATTGTTAATAGCTCCCCCTTGGTGTTTTTTTGTTAAGGGAAGTCTTTCCGCTAACCCCAATTTCCTCTTGGAGCAGCATAAACGACCCTGAGGCCCAGGACAAAAGCCTGGGTGGGAACAACAGAGGTTCCCAACCTAAAGAATCTCTAACAACCAACTCCTGAAGCAACAAGGGGTTCGAAAAGTGTTCCTGAAGACCCGCTGCTTGTAGATGGCTGCACAGATTTTTGCACGCCAAACCGAATCCGATCAGGCTTTCCAAATTCTCCGGCTTGGGCGTTGGTGTTGCACGTAGTTTGGTGAGGAGAGCGTTGATAATCTGCTCTGGGCGTCCGTACAGCGTCTTTAACGTGTCGATGATCATCGGTACTGACGAAGGATGCATCAGATGACTTCGTACTGCCTCCAATGCGTTTCCTTTTAGGCACCGCTGCAGTCGCATAAGATTTTCACCATCGGAATAGCCACACATGTCGGTCGTATTTTGGTAGCAGCTCAGGAACAACGGCCACTCGACTGGATCACCGGTGAAAGCAGGAAGCTCTCTGGGCACGACGTGTCTGGCAGCGAGTTGTTGTGAGTTTGGTCCACCAAATAACTGCTGCCGAGCAACATCACTGGCAGCAGACATGGAAGCGGCGATGGGAGCAGATGTGGGAATCATCGACGAAGTGATTGGAGACAATCGAGACGAGACTGTGTGCACGGAGGGGGGAGTAGATTGGGCTTGAGGAGTACTCATATGCGCCGGAACGAATGGCAGAATGGGGGGAAGTAAGCATGGCCCGGCAACCGGAGGAGGTGTTTTATTTATACGATCAACAGCTCGAGTCGATAAGGAATTGATCGAGCTCACAGCATTTAATTGCGGAGCGAATGTTGAAATAGTATTGGAGCACGTTTGACTTACCGAACTGGTGACGCAGATATTACCGTCGCTGATCGGAAATTCGTAAGCGGCGATGCGCGCTGGCCTTGGCACATTCGGTGGCTTGATAATATATTCGGCGATACCACTCACTGTCGATGACTGGGTTGGCTGAAATTGCCGAGCACTATCTGCATGCCGAACAGAATCCTGAGTTTGACGGTCTGTCCTACTCATCAGCTGTCGTTGAAGATCGTCCGCATGTTTCTGCAACTCGCTAAGCTGTTCCATCAAAGCCTCTGGTGTACGTGTTGGCGAGACAGAGAAATTCACCGTGGTCGGCAGTGCATGATGATCCGTCGAAATGGTTGTGAAGCCACCTGCTGCACCATCACAGTCGGTGCTGGTATTCATCGCTGAAGCTTGCTCGTTGTTCCTTGCCTGCAGATGTGCAAGCCGATGACGTGTGGGAGCAAACGATGAGCTTGCAGTTTGCTGCATCTGTGGCACCGCTGGAACCACTGGGATCGTGTTGATGGTCAAAGATCGCATGTCGATGGCATTCGACTCGTCCATGGTCATGGCACTGCTTGACACTGGAACCACTACTGGGGAAACATCCTTCGGAATAGTGCCTGTCCGGGATTGAGTAACCACGGAAATCGTTGTTGGTCCGGTGGTGGTACTGGTAATCGGGACTAATTGGCTGTGTACCCAATCGTGCGTTCTCTGTGAACTGCCATGGGAGGATCGACGTGTTCTGCCACTACTGCCGCTACCTTCTCCATCTTGAAGCTGGGCCTGGAGGATCTCGTACTTTCTGGCGATGAATTCCTTCTCGAGACGTTTTTCCTCTTCGAGCCGTTGCAGATCGAGAGAAGCACGCAACGCACGAGAGCTAGCTCTTGATGATCGGCTCCTTCTGGAACGGGTGTCGATCGATGCAGCAGGCACAGTCATAACCTCAACATTGGGGTTAGGATCGCTTTCCCTCTGCAGATCGGTACCTTCTGGATGCTGTTGGTGCATTGGCATCCCACTGCCCGGAATGGTCGCGGAACCCGGCATCTCCGTTAGATTTCTCGTTAGGAATCTATAAAGTTTGTTGGGACAGTAGCGATAGGTGTTCGGACCTCTTATAGCATGACTCGTGTTTGCATGGTGCATGAGTCAGCTTTATAGCTGTAATTTTATTAATTTTAATTAGTTTCCAATTCATGTTTGTGTTATATATCGTGCTACTCACATTTCTAGTCCATTTACGTTTGTTAACTGTCCAACAATTTTAACTGTGATAAGCGACAACTTTAGCGGATAATTTAAGCAAAAAGATTTTAATTCAATGTTTGACTTCCTAGCTTTAGTAGATTTTTATCTGATTTGTGTGTGTCTATAGTTACGTAAGCTCAATACAATCATCCAGTTTGACAGCTCCACCAGAAGGCAATACCTAAGATAAGATCGGACAACTGGCTTCTTTTAGTTGTTCTTCTTTTCATCCATGAGCCCAATTGAAATTTTTTCACCCTTACGTGTTACGCTAAAACAGTGTTGCCATTTGTATGGAAGGCGGTACACTATTTCATTCGCACTTTCGGCTCTTTCGATAAAAATGATTATCCAAATGTGATTTACTGCTCCGTACACAATTAAAGGCTTTGCACTTCATTTCTTATACTTTCAAGCTGATTTCGCTTCAATATTTACTTTCATTTACATCAGTCGGCTAGTTGGCACGAACTTTTATGAACAACCGCAAATAATAACAACCTAACAAGGTAACCCGGCAACACAGGCAAAACCAAAACAAACGCTTCCGATGGTAATTTTTCACACGCAGTCACACACTCGGAGGCATCAAAATCAACCAATCAGCGACTGGATCACAAACTGGATCAAATTCTATACCCAGTTGTCCGATCTTTATCTTAGGTCTTGCCATCAAGTCATCAAGTAGGCTGTTGAAAAATGTCAAGGTATCTCCTATACAAAATGACATATTAGTACTCACCCGTTTTAGCTAATTTTCCGATAACTTCCCTAAACTTTTTCGTCACACGAACACGTCGGAGCCCTTCAAGAAGACAATAGTGAAAGAATTGTGCAAATCGGATGTCCTGTTCTCAAGTTATTTCGTGACATACAAACACCACTCCATTTTTATTTATATATATAGATTGTTGGAACAAACACGGAGAATGCATATGTAAGTTTCGAATCAGTTGGAAGCAAGATGAGCATGCACTATAAATCAGAGCTTCACGAGGCCAAAGAAAACCTCTATCATGATCCGGAACCATATGTATCAGGATCTTGGTCGAGGACATTTATGATGGGTTTCGTGAAATTTGTTCAGAGAAAATCTCCGGGCATAGCTTGGCCATTTCAAATCAATTGAGTGAGGAAAACAATAAACTAAACGTAGTGTGAGATAGTTCTCGAGTCGGGCATAAAATTTCCCCAAATCGACTCATTCGAGTCGCCCAAAAAAGCTTTCAAGGAAATATGGACTACTGGGCTATCTTCCACCACATATTAGACAATTGATTATCGCCGATAATCCGGAAACAGCTACATTGGTCGTGGTATAAGCAATCATAGATAAAATTTCCAATCATCCAACTTCGCTGTTTTCGATAAAGAAGTTTTTGCGCCAACCTCTATCAATAACACCAACACTTATGACGTTACGGAGTGGCAAAATTGAACCTGGATAAACTCCAAAAAATGATCGCGTTCGAGCTGATATAATAGGAGCATCATGTTTTGAAATAAAGTTTTGACGTTAAGAGTACCTAGATCCATAGACAACTAGATAATAAATATCTCATTTGACATTCCACCGAATCAAATAAGGAATATTTCATTTGAAATTTTTCATTGCTGAAGTTACGCAGAATTGTACTTTACGCGACTTTAAGTGAATACCCCTATTGTCATCTCCTATTCTTGTTGCAACAATTTTATTCCGCAACATCAGTTTATCACCATTTGAACATAATATGACAGTGATCGATCACCACGTGCGCAGCGAGTTTCTGGGCTTCGCATTGCAATTTTTGAGAACTTCCTTGTGTTGGTAATCATCAACATATTATCGAACATCATCTATGGAAAAGGTTGCAACAATGTTGCACCCTGTGATTGTCATGACAATTTTGCTTTTGATTGTATCCCTATCCGCAAAAGTTGGTACAAATGAATGTGAGCGAGCTAACTTTGTTGTTTGTTTTTCGTTTACTATTATACTATTTTCTATTCTTCGTTTCTATGAGGGGCCCAGATAGCCGTAGCGGTAAACGCGCAGCTATTCAGCATGACCATGCTGAGGGTCGTGGGTTCGAATCCCACTGGTCGAGGATTTTTTCGTAATAGAAATTTTCTCGATTCCCAGGGCATAGAAGTATCTTCGTACCTGCCACACGATATACACATCCAAAAATGGTCAATCGGCAAAGAAAGCTCTCAGTTAATAACTGTGGAAGTGCTTATAAGAACACTAATCTGAGAAGCAGGCTTTGTCCCAGTTGGGACGTAACGCCAGATAGAAGAAGAAGAAGACTATTTTCTATCTGCCTCTCTTTTATTCTACAGGAAATTTTTACGCTGTTTGTCAATTCGCCAGGGTTAAAGCATCACTAAGTCCAAATAACAGTTGGTGTAAAAATTCACCTACCTTGATACCTTGATGGCTACAGTGTAGCGTCACGCCATTGCCGGGCGTATTGTAGAGCTCCATCTTCGTCGGTCTTGGGCGAAACTTCTCCAGTTGCCCCGAACGTTTAGGGTCGCCAGGTCCTCTTCCACTGCGTACAGCCATTCGTGGTCTTCCCCGAAGCCGCCGACCTCTACCTGGTTCCCTGCTGAATATTATTTTCGCAATTCTTTCTTCCGATATTCGCACTAAGTGACCAGCCCACTGAAGTCTGCCGTATTTTAAACGATTGATAATATTCGCATCTTTGTACACTTGATACAACTCGTGATTCATGCGTCTACGCCACACACCATTTTCGAGTTTCCCACCGAGTATTGTCCGCAGCACTTTACGCTCAAAAACACCGAGAGCTTTCCGGTCTGACTCTTTCAACGTCCACGCTTCGTGCCCGTAGAGAGCCACTGGAAGAATCAATGTTTTATACAAGGCGAATTTTGTTTCCGTTTGTAAGCTACGGGACCTAAGCTGGTTACGTAGTCCGTAAAAGGCCCTATTCGCAGCCGCAACACGTCTTTTCACTTCACGGGAAACGTCGTTGTCACAAGTGTTCCAAGATAAACAAATTCTTCAACAACTTCAAACACATTCCCATCAAACACTACCTCAGCACCTACACCACCATGCCTGACTCTATCTCTACCTGCAGCCATGTACTTCGTTTTGGTAGAATTAATAGTTAGGCCTATCCTCGCTGTCTCCCTCTTCAGAGGCACGAAGGCCTGTTCCACTGACCTGCGATCAATTCCAATTAGGTCTATATCGTCCGCAAAGCCAAGGAGCATGTGCGACCTTGTGATAATAGTGCCATTTATTTGCACGCCAGATCTCCTAATAGCACCTTCCAGTGCAATGTTGAACAGTAAAGTCGAAAGTGCGTCTCCCTGCTTCAATCCGTCTAACGTCACGAACGAGGTTGACACCTCGTATGCGATCCGAACACTTGATTTCGAACCATCCAGCGTAGCAAGTATCAGTAAAAATTCACAGCAGAATGAAAAAGAGGTAGATAAGTAATAGTCACTCATCATCTTTAGTAATTCGGTGACTATTTCTATTTCTGAGTGTAAGTAATAATTCATCTCAATTATATTTAGGTACCGTAAAACGAGGTAACTTTGAACGGAATGTCCCACTTAGCAAAAACCTCGAATCAATATTTGAATATGCTATATTTCAAATGTTCATATTGTGCATCTGTTTCTTATATTCATGAGCTAATAAAAAATAGGTTTGTGTTAAAATTATGTTCTGCCTATGATAATATATTATATGCAAGAAAAATGCGATTTTTTCTAAAACTGTCATCGTCGAAAATACTCCGTGGTCAAAACTTTCTTAAGGGTTCCCATTTCAGAAAAAATTTACGAATGCATCATTTCCTTACGATTTATTAATCCTATTTGCAATGGTTGACTTACTGATGTGGATTGACGCATGAAACTGGATGGGTCCCATTTGCCCCGTTAATCGAGGTACCCGCGTCCAATGGCTAATTTTACAACTTTCTTCTAAGGTTTCCATACTTTATAAATTATTCGATCAAATTCATGCACACATTTAAGTCGAGTTAGGGAGTATTGAGTAAGGGAGAGCATGCTGTAGAACTACGAGATGGTTCCAAAAATTTACCTCAATGTCAACTCTCAAGTAGTCATATCAAAGTGACGTCGTTTACTGAATGTAATCGCATATTTATTACTTGTTATACATTATCGGGAAAACAAGTTCCCTTCCTATATTGTTCTCCATTCAAGAAACTTGATAATAACTTGAAATAACCCCTCTCTCGTGGCAAGATGAATTTCCATCCCGTTCGAGGAGATATTGCCAAACCAAAGTAGATTGTATCAGCACAAAATCTCAACATCTAAATATAGACGTGCAACTCCACGCCGAACAACGCAATACCAAGCCCCATGAATAATCATAAACTCCCGCCTTTCCCGGATTCATCTCATCATCATAGGGTCTCCATAGGGAACACCCTCGAGTGTCTCTTATTCGGTAGCCCTTATCCCGACCACTAGAAAGGAATACCACCCTCTTTCCTTTCTTTCGATCGAAATCCCGTAAAAGTGAGCGCACCACCCAAATGTCTATGTTGTTCGATAAATTTCGCTTCTTCCGGGATGGCGATTGGCGACGACGCCGGATGTCTCCATATCGGATCCCCAGCATCCCAATTTGCATAATCCAAAGATATATCGAATCTGGTCTGGATGACCGGTCTTGCTGAGTCGACGACGACGACGACGGTGACTACAACTGGCCACTACTCGAACAGGAAGCAGTGACCCGTTATGGTGGTCGTATAAATCAATTTGGGCAAGAAGGGAAATCTCCATCTTTTCCCCATCATCACCGCAAGGCAGAGCCTCCTCCGATCATTTCCCTTGGCCATTCATTGCAGTGCCTACTATGTGCGACAGGATTGTGGCGCGTTAGGAAGGTACTGCTGCAAATCACACGTGCTTGCAAAACATTGGCCAAGATGTATGCGAAAATTGTTTGTTTGACGGCGTACACAGGAACGGACAGACCGAGGAATCGCCTGTCCCAACTTTTCAAAGCCGGGACTGTGACCTAGTTAGGCTTTTGTGCCTTTTTCTCCCGTCAACAGTCTTGCCGAAAAAAAAAAGGGAAACGTAAAAGTTATTCCCGCATTGTCCTTCGGCTCCACTCGGTTGTTGGATCTGAAGGAGGGTTCCGCAAACAGATTCGATATGCCAATCAAGCAAATAGCAAATACTACCAGGCAGTCGGAAGCTGGGCTGGCCGTTCCAGAAAAGTTGAAATTTCTCCATATCCTTCTTTGTTAGTAGTGCGTACAGCTATCCGTCGATGTGGGACGATATTTGGCACCAATTATCGCCATTTTTGAATGCAAGATGGCGGCTCAAGGAACAAGATGATAACTTATGGTTTAAGAAAATCAATTGAACTCTATGTAATATGGGCCATTTCAGATCGGGCTCGACGAGTAGAAATCGAAATTCGATGTTCGACGCCTTTTTAGCATCCAATATGGCTCGACGAGTAGATATGGAGAAACCGAAAGTCGATTTCCTAACTCTGATCAGCCAACTTGGATGTCAAAATGGCGCCTAAAATTGATTTCTGTTTGCTGCTACTCGTCGAATCCGTTAGAAAATATCCATATTGCATTTTTTTTTTTTTTTTTTAAATCTTTATTTGAGTGTATTTTAACGCACGAGGGCTAGTTCTACACTTACCATATTGCATTGGTTTTCAGGGATTTTTCTACTGAGAAGTCGCCCTCGATTCCAAGATGGTGTCAAACATCTCGCTACCGTTCCACCATCTAGGATGTCAAAATGGCGTCGGATATCAGAACCGCCTTAAAACCATTGACAAACTTTGTCATGAGGAGAACAGAAATTCCATGTTGGAATGAATTAATCGAAATCCTATAAGCAGCGGGTCTCCATCTACGCTGTTTCATCTTACAGGGAAACCGCGTAGATGAAGTACGTCGTAGAACGAGGGATAGCTGTACATATTTATGCATTCCTTCACGAAGAGGACGACGACGACGATGGCGGCGACGACCATCATCATCATTACTATTAATACATCGGTTCCTGTTTCTCCCTAAGATAAGATCGGACAACTGGCTTCTTTTAGTTGTTCTTCTTTTCATCCATGAGCCCAATTGAAATTTTTTCACCCTTACGTGTTACGCTAAAACAGTGTTGCCATTTGTATGGAAGGCGGTACACTATTTCATTCGCACTTTCGGCTCTTTCGATAAAAATGATTATCCAAATGTGATTTACTGCTCCGTACACAATTAAAGGCTTTGCACTTCATTTCTTATACTTTCAAGCTGATTTCGCTTCAATATTTACTTTCATTTACATCAGTCGGCTAGTTGGCACGAACTTTTATGAACAACCGCAAATAATAACAACCTAACAAGGTAACCCGGCAACACAGGCAAAACCAAAACAAACGCTTCCGATGGTAATTTTTCACACGCAGTCACACACTCGGAGGCATCAAAATCAACCAATCAGCGACTGGATCACAAACTGGATCAAATTCTATACCCAGTTGTCCGATCTTTATCTTAGGTTTCTCCACTTCGTCTTCGAGAATGGGTCCATGACCAAGGCAATTTATTGCATCCCATCCTTCCCTCGTCGTCCACTCAGAAATTTCTGGACAAGTCCCGGATTTTGTTTACTTCAGAAGCGAAGCAGCAAAAAAAGTGGACAGTCACACATTCAGCCTCTGGATTGGTCCATTCACACTGTCGGCACAGGAAAAGGACGAGTTATGACGCCGTTATTTCCTCTATCAGTTTCACGGTTTGGTCATTTTTATTGACAGCTGTTTACCAACATTGGTGAGTAGCATTTGCTTTCCTTCTATTTGCTATGGGAACGGTTCGGTTCAAGTAGGTATGGGCTGGAAGGAGGGAAATTGGTCAGAAACGCACATGGGACTTCGAATTCAGAAATTATCCATGGTCGAGTACTGACGGTTCATGATTCAAATTCGGAAACCATTAGGATTTCTGAGTACGCCTTTCTTCATATCTGATACTTCGGTAATCTGCTAGCCACATCATATGGAGCAATGCACGAGTTCACGATTTGACGTTTGAGCGGTGCCGTGTTATTTACGTGACCATGGCAACGAATGAATTCGGCACCGCTCAAACGTCAAATTAGTGAACTCGTGCATTGGTCCATTACTGCCATAAACCATTTTCTCTCTGACACTTATGCAATCGCCCATGAACTCACACAGCTGCACAACGTCAGACGTAAGGGCAACTTCACCGGTGATCCAAATCATCGGTTAGTTCCAAATTTTTGGACCATATTAAAAATAGAAGCTTGCACTGGTGTTGCAAATAATGTTCCAACTTTATTTTATACCAGTTTTATGGCCAGGCAAACTGCCTGGTCCTTTTTTGGTCGGATTTGGACCAAGATTTGTGCTAATCCAAAACTGGTTTGACATGTGTTTGTTTACCAGTTCGGATTTTTCTCGCTGAAACAACCACCGTCTCTAGTTCCTACTCATTTGAGGTAAGTAAAACAGGAATAATATTCCTTCGCGGCTGTTTTTTTTAACAATATTTGCTCCTCTCCCAGCAATTCCTTAGGGGAATCCTCAGGAGTTCATGCAGAGACATGATGATTCCTGGATCAGCTTATTTTTTCCGGGAAATTCTTTGGGAATTCATGCAGGAATTCGTACATGGATTCCACCACGAACTTCTACGGGAACACATCTGAAGATTCCTCAATATAAATTACAGGAGTGTTTCCAGGAATTCTATCAAAGTTGTGTCCAACAGGAATTCCACCAGGAATTCCTTCAAGGATTACGAAAAGATCCTGGACTTTAATCCCTTGGCTAAGGGAGGCCTTCTTGGATGTCCTCCAGGAATTTCTCCGGGGATTCTTGGTACTGCAAAAGGTACCCAAGTTTCACAGACGCTGTACACTTTTCACGACATTCTAGATTTTTATATATTACTTTATGAGCAATGAAATTTTGGGCAGATGCAAGAAACATGAAGGTCTTTATTTCCTCTTTGGATTTCCTCCGGGAATTTCAAGGATTCCTCCGAAGAACCCCCCAAGAACTCCTCCGGGCATTATCACCAGGAATATCTCAGGAGAATTCCTCCGTCGTCCAAGAAATCCTCCGGGTATTTCATTAAGAAATTCCTTAGAGTTTTCAGAAAGTTTTTCTGGAGATTTCCTCTATGAATTAATCCAGGGATTTCCTCCAGGAATTCCTACGAGAATTCCCTCCTTGAACTCCTTTGTCGATTTACTTCAGGAATTCCTCCAGGGTTTCATTTTCAATTCCTTCGGGGTTTTTCTCCAGAAATTTCTTTCAGGATTTTTTTTTTCGGAGAATGTATCGGAAGATTTATTTAAGGAATTTCTTCGGAGATTTCCTTCAAGAAATTCTTCGGGGATATCCCCCAAGAACACCTATGGGAATTTTCTCCAAGAACTCCTCACGGAGGATTCCAATAGCAATTCTTCTGCAGATTTTGTCCAGGATTTCATTAAGAAATTCCTCTGACGATTTTCTCCAGAAATTTCTTTGAGGATTCTTTAAGGATTTGCACCAGGAATTTTCCCGAAAATTTCCTCCATATAATTCCAGGGAATTTTCTCCAGGAATTTTTCCGAAGATTTCCTCCAGGAGCTCCTCTAGAGTTTTTTTTCCTCCGGCGATTTGCTTTTCTGCTTCCTCCAGGGATTTTTCCAGAAATTCTTCCGGAGACTACTCCGGGGATTTCGTCCAAGAATTCCTCAGGGGATTTTCAATAGTTATTCTTTGGGGGATTTCGTCCAGGAACTCATCCTGGGATTTCCTCCACGGATTCCTCTGGGGATTTTCGCCAGGAATTCCTCAGGGGAATTACAATAGCAATGCCTGCGGGGATTTCGTCCAGGACTTCCTCTGGGGATTTCATCCATGAATTTCTCCGAGGATTTAATTAAGAAATTGGTTCAGGCCTTTTCTCCGCGAATTTCTCTAGAGGGTTTTTTTCTGAGAATTTATCCGGAGATTTCCTCCAGGAATTACCATGGGGATTTGCACCATGAATTACTTTGGAGATGTTTTCAGAATTTCTTCATAGTTCCTCCAGGATTAGCTTCGCAGTTTCTCTCGGAATTCCTTCAGAGTTTCCCTATAAATTTTTCTGGATTTCCTTAAAGAAATCTTTCAGAATACTTGCCGGTAATTCCTTCGGAGCTCCATCGGGATCTGTTACGTTTTTTCCATGTATTCTCAAGGAAATCTTTTAGTGTTCCTTCAGAAATTTCTTGGATTTCCTTCATAAATTTCTTGGAGTGCCAGAGTTCCGTCGAGATTTCCTCCATGATTCCTTTAGGAATTTCTTCAGAGTTTCTCTAAAAATTATTCCACAATTCCTCCAATTGCCTGAGTCCCTGCAGGAATTCCTTTCGAGGCCCTCCAAAAATTTCTTCCGAGTTCTTCATGATATTTTTTCGTAGTTTTTCATTGAATTCCTTCAGATTTCATCCGGGAGTTTTTTTGGAGCTCCATCGGGAATTCTTTTGGATTTCTTCCTGTTTTTTTCAGGGATTCAGTGAATGAAATTATGCGGAAATGAGACGGGATTGAGCATTTTTCAAGCAACTCAAAAATTCGTTGTCACCTTTACCTTCGAGAAACAGATTTCATGAACTAAGTTCTGACGATAAGTCAAGATTGATCCGATCATTTCAACTGATCCAACTTTATAGGCCTTAAACTTATCGCAATAATTATCACAAGGTAAATAATAAAAATTGTAGCCACCGACGGGATTCGTACTCATGTCCATGGAGAAAAACGTTCTTAAACCACACGGCCATGAATTCTTCCAGGATGTTTTTAAGTCCTTCCCGGGGGTTTTATATGAAATTCTTCCAGGCATTTTCTCCAAGAATTCCTTAGGAAATTTCTCCGGAAATTTTCACCAGGAATTTCAGCGGGGATTTTCTACAGATTTTTTTTTTCAAGATTTCTTCCGGGGATTTCTACCAAGAACTGCTCCGTGAATTTTCTCCAGGAATTTATCAGGGGATTTCCAATAGCAATTCTTCCGGGGATTTTGTCCAGGAATTTATTGATAAATTCCTCCGAAGATTATCTCCAGAAATTCCTTCGAACATTTTTTCGGGAGATATATCCGGATATTTCCACTAGGTATTTTTCTGGGGATTTGCACCAGGTATTTATCCGGAGATTTCTTCCGGGGATTTTCTCCATGGACTTCCTCAGGATTTCTCCTTCAGGGATTCCTTCGAAAGTAACCCCTTAAAACTCCTCAGTGGATTTTCAAAAGCATTTCGTTCAATATTTCCTCTGAGGATTTTTTTCATGAAATTATCCTGGGTTTTCTCCCAAGTATGTCTCCGGACAATTCCTCCGGGGGTTTCTTCCCACAAAACCTTCGGGGATTCTCTCCAAGAATACATCTGGGGATTTCGTGCAGATTTTTTTTCCGGAATCTGGGGATTTTCTCCAGAAATTCCTTCGGGAGTGTTTTCACTTTTTTAGAGAGTTCATTCGGAGTTTCTCCAGTGATTTTTCTCCAAAGATTTCAACAATTCCTCCGGAGATTTCAACGATTCCTCGGAGAAATTCTCAAGCCGGGGATTGTTGCGAGGAATTCCTCCGAAGATTTCAAGGATTTCTCCGGAGATACCCCCAAGAACTCCTTCGAGGATTTTCTCCAGGAATTCCTCAGGGGAATTCCAGTAGCAATATCTCCTGTGACTTCGTTCAGGATTCCGCGTGGAATTTTTTCGGAGCTCCGCCGCAAATGCCTCGAAATTCCTTCGGGAATTTCTTCATAGTTCATCCAGGTATCCTTCGAAGTTCCTACGGGAATTCCTCAGGAGCTCTACCGAAAATTCCTCAGAAGTTCCTTCCAATATTCATCCGGAGTTTCTCCCGGATTTTTTCCGGAGTTCTTCCAAAAATTCCACCGTACTTTCTTCAAGAATTTCCCTGCTAGTTGCTCCAAGAATCACGCTGGCAGTTCAACCAGGCACTCCAGGAATCCCGCCAGGTGCTCCTCCATGAATGCTCTTAGGAATTTTTTTTTTTTTTTTTTAGGATTCCTTCGGGAGTTATCCTGGAATTCCGCCGGGATTTCGTTCCCAGGAGTTCCTCAAAAATTCTTATCGGAAGTTCCATCATGAATTCTTAAGTCGGTCTCCTAAGACGTGATTCCTCCGGGAATCATTCGATAAGTTCCTCCAGGAGTTCCACTACGCAGAGATGGATACGCGAAAAAAAAAACTAGAATTGCAAAGTCCGTCAGAAACTCAAGGATGAATGAACTCTACCAGGAACTCCTTTGAAAATATAGCGATATGCTTGACCACGTTCAAAATGGATCAGAAAAAATACGACAACCGGTTAGTGGTCTAATTAATTTTGACAGATCCATTTTTGTGGAAGAAATTTGAACCAAAAACTGGGCCACCGGTGAAAATGCCCTAAATACGCCAAGTTTTCTGGAAAAACATTAAAAAAGGGCTCAAGAGGTCAAGAGCCTTTTTCGGAAATCATGCTTTTGAGCTCATTTTGGCCCGCCTACGTCAACTAACACCACTATCAGGTAGATCTATGTTATCTCTTCTTGATAGCGGTATTGGAGCATTTTGACAGTTCTTCTATGGAGATGACAGCCCCGTGTTTGCACCGGTCATTCACCAGTGTAAACAAATGCACAGACGGATCTGTTATATGAAAAGGTCAATCAAGGCGAAAGAATAAACTATCCTTAAATTTGTTATTATAAATTGCATTGGAAACTGGACCCCCTATGAATGCAAAATCCTAAACAAATGCGCAGGATTACGTCGGATCGGTTTGGTGTCTTCGTCGCACTTATTTTTTATCTCATGCTGAATAAGTGAAGACACCAGATTTATCTGACGTTATCCTGCACTTTTATTGGCAATCTCGCACTTCTAATCGCACTTATGATACGGCTGCGCTATACACAAATGTCAACAAAACTGACCATTTTCGAAACCCTCCACTATGTGCGATTCACATATAGAATGGCGGACAAAAATATTATTGCCATCTCATGTCATATTTATGAGTTTTATGATACAAATTTGGTATTTTTTTCAATTAACAAGTTTTTGAGACCAACTTTTGAAAAGGGGTTATAGCGAAAAGAGTGTGTTTTTTTTTTTTAATAATGATGCATATAGGCTGCATATGCGATTAACGTTGTGAAAACCATTATAAACAATAAAACTTACATAATAATCATTATATTACCATATGTTTATTTCTAAGATAGATTTTTTGGTAAGCTTTCGAACAGTTTATAAAGATATATCTATGAAATATCTATGAAATATCTATGAAATATCTATGAAATATTACTGTGGTAGCCGCGTGTGGCATACTCGAGTGACCACGCAAGACTGAACATTGTGTTGTTGCGCAGCAATGTGTTCGCTGGCTGTCGCGCCACCATCCAGGTGCATACATAAGAATGTATGGTTAAGACACTCGTCACCACATCCCCCTTTCTTTAATCTAAATATGTGATTTTATATGGGGCCCACATAGCCGTAGCGGTAAACGCGCAGCTATTCAGCAAGACCAAGCTGAGGGTCGTGGGTTCGAATCCCACCGGTCGAGGATCTTTTCGGGTTGGAAATTTTCTCGACTTCCCAGGGCATAGAGTATCTTCGTACCTGCCACACGATATACGCATGCAAAAATGGTCATTGGCATAGTAAGCTCTCAGTTAATAACTGTGGAAATGCTCATAAGAACACTAAGCTGAGAAGCAGGCTCTGTCCCAGTGGGGACGTAACGCCAGAAAAGAAGAAGAAGATGTGATTTTATATAAATATTTATTAATGATAAACATACTGTTACACTGTTTAATCGTACTAAGAAAATCAGTATCAGGTACCGTGGGGTAAGTGGATACAGAAAAATCAATAGTCAACTTCATTATTATGTACAGCTTACGTGAATAATGTAATTCAAACTTTTTTCTGTGGATAACAAATGAAGGACTAATATTCTTCAAATCATCATTTATTTAGATTTTTCTGATATTTATGCATTGAGTATGAGGGACTTGAAAATTTGCGCCAAACGATCCACTTTCCCCACCATAGTGGGGTAAGTGGATCACCACTAAAAAAATCTATGCTCAAAACATATATGGTGTGATTTTGTATACTCAGAATGATATTGCTCTCGTTCTTGTTATTAGTGCTAGCTATGTCATGATTTGATTGTTTAAAAATTAAAAAGTGTCTTGATTATATGATTAAGAATATTAATACAGTAATTCACACTAATTTGAACAAAAAAAAAAAAAACATTGTATCTAGAATTATTTGGATAAAATTCTTCTATATATTTACAAAAGTTATACTGAAGTATTGTAGGATTATTCCTAACGAAGTTTTCGAAAAACACTGGTAGTTTAAAAATATTAGTTACATTTATGTTTGAGTAACAAACTGAAATCTTCTTATTCTATTTATGAATGTATTTCTATTATCTGTCTAGAACAATTTATATGGTCAAATAAGGTACGATATTATGTTTTCAATTTGAAAATTTGTATATTTTGCTCTTTTACAACTCAGCTTCAATAAACCACGAAAGGTTTTGTTTGAATTTTTCAATATTCATTCTCTTATATTTTCTTGCACCAGAAATGTTAACATAAATTTTTGGTGTAATAATTCAAATTTTCTATAGTCAATTAGACAAATTCAAGCTAGTAATGAGAAAAAGTAAAATCAAAACAATATTTGCGAGTATTCAAACTTATTTAAATTATCGTAAGCAGTCTGTCAATAAATTATAATAATACTTGATCCACTTACCCCACCCCATTAAAAAGTGGGGGTAAGTGTTTCATGTCCAATATATCTGTATTTATTTATAAAAATCACATATTTTTCATTGTGATTCATTCAATAAGAACTGAAATGTTCACCATGCGTTGAAAAAACTAGTAGAATTTGATTTAAGGCAGAGATATAATGGATTTTTGATTGACGGAAAACAATTTTGAAATTAATTGATTTTTGCTGCCAACAAGTTTGCTTGTGTTAGTGTACGTGTAGTACCAGTTTTGCATTAGTATCAGTGTGGACGTAAGAACATAACCTAAAACGATGCAATGGTGCAAAAACATTCAACATATTCAAGTATTTATGCTCAATATGGAAAAATGATCCCCTTACCCCACGGTACCATACTTCATATTTTCATGATTGTAATTGTTACATACTTCGGTTACATATTTCTTGAGGCGAATGTTACGATTGAATGTATGTACACAAACGTGACGTATATATTCATTTCATCGCGATCTCTCCTTCTTCAAACATTACGATTTTTTTTATAGCAGTAGTTTGCTACCGAATGTACTCATGGTAAATCGGTAGTAAGTCCTTTCTTTTCTGCGATATCAGCAACAACTACTACCTACCTCTGACGTAAAATTATCAAAACAAATTCACCGTTAAATTATCGGCATGTCCGTGTGAATTCGATTTAATTGTAGCATCACTGGAAGTCTTTTTAATGTAAACCTCGATTAGTTGAGGTTTGAGACTACAATTACATATATTTTTAAGTTGACCGCACTGCACAATCTTAGACTAGCAACCCGTCTGAAAACAAAAAGCGTATCAGCTCTATTGAATTATTATTATGTCATAGAAACCGTTTGTCGCTAGAAATGTTTGTCATTTTTTTTTTGTCCGTTGACCATAAAGCACGATATACAAAAGTGGACTCTTTCACTTCCATAGTTTGTGGAGTATTTGCTATTTTTGTTTTAATGTTTTATCATAGATACAGAGTACATATGCCTTAAAATGAAATTTCTTGCTTAACATATTCGTCTTACTTTTTCTTATTTCTCAGGTTAAGATTTCCATGAACTTTCTGTGAACATTTTTGATGATGAGATATGTTTTTCTAACGGTTTTTGTTTTATTTTGTTTTGTTTATGGCTCTTTTTTATGTTTAGATTACTATCTATTACTCATGATGCATGTTAACACGACTCGTTGTAGCATTTATGGTAGGAATACTTTCACCATAATTTATTCATCCTATATTCTCCTCTTTTTCTAAATGTTATTCGGTTTTTAAACATGCTACCTACATGTTTACGTAGGTATATCAGAAATAATGTAATCCTCTTTATTGATGTTATCACTCTTTTCGAAATTTTTTTCCTTACGCTGTTGAGTTGATTTCAATTTATATCCATCATTTTTTTTTCTTTTCGGATTTGATGTTACTACTAATTCTGAATAAACAAGCTTCTTAGCAAAAGTGATCCCAACTTTTTTTTGCCTACGAATTGTAATTATTTTACAATACTCTTTTCTGCGAACTTGGTGCGTGTTCAGTGTATTTAATCACAACTTCGAATACGCCGCATGAATCATTTCTTTCAATAATATTCAACATGCCTTTTTTAGCTGATTTGATCCAATGATATTTTTTATTTTTTTATTTAGATAAATTCATCCTAGATGATATTCTATTTGAAAAATCGCATTCCTTTGCATAGTTAGTGATTGACAGTTATGAGAAATTGTGCTATAGATGTTATGTACAATCTACCGATAGTTCTTGATTTATTTGTAATCGAAAGTAGGAATCTAGTGAATTCATCATGATTGTAAAATTACTATTTCCGTCTGATTGAAACAAAATATAGATAGGTATTCGATAACTAAAACAAACGTTGCTTCTTCTCGACTTCAGCAGCAATAATGACTACGAATGAGCTATACTTTGTAATATTTGAATACTATTGTGTTCTGTCATAGTCAATTCATAGTTGACTCTTACTGAAGTCAGTTGAAAATACTTTGAATTGAAATAGATGATTAGTTGTTTGATTGGAAAAGTTGACATCCAGATTTTATGCAATAGAGGATCCGAAGTGACTGGATGTTTCATTTACCAGGTGTGAATAAACTTATTCACAATTCTATCTGTGCAGAGCATTTCAAACTTCTTTTACGATAACAGTGAATTTAATCACAGTTATTATTGTGCTCCCTAAGAATTTTCAATTGCACTGTTTTCATCTCCAAGAGAATTGAATTACTGTTCCTTCTAGGTCTACACAACTTTTTTTTGAGTAAGTCATGATTATTAAATTCTTATATGTTCCAAGTAAATCAAATCACAGCTTTTCTTCTACTTTCCAAGTGAATTGAATCACAACACCTCTCATACACACTTAGTGAATTCAATCACAGGTCTTCCGTTCCACTCTCTGCGGTTTTTTATTTGTTTGCTCTACCAGTGAATTTAATCACAGCTTATCTAACACTTTCCAGATAATTCATAATTTCTCTCAGTATGCTAAAACCAGTTGTTCGTTTCAAGTGAATTCAATTACAGTTAAATCATATCCAGTGTCATTGACTGCGTATTGTCACATCACCATTCATTCGTTTATAACATAACAGACCTTTAACTTGCGGCAAACCTTCCGAAAATCTAACCAAACCATATCTTCATCATGCGATCTTGAACGCATATTACAGCACATCAAAAATATGCAAAACAACTGGACAACCAATTCAACTCAAGTAAGGATTTTTTTATTTTCTTATTTATTTTTTTTTTTGGACTCATTTCAATATCGTTGAGACTACATATAAACATTATGTTTAAGCTTCTTCATGCAAGAATAATTTCCACGATCACACGAATTATTAAATTATTTCGTTGGTTTTATTTAAATGCAAATATTGTCGACCAATTAATTAAACAGTGCAGAGCTTTTAACTCATTTTAAAACTGATATTGGTTGATATAACGCGACATGGAACCCTGTCGTCCGACCAACAGAGATAGTAAATACACGTCGTATAGGGAGCCGGATCCTATTCTCGACACTTTTGATTAACTTCGGCAGAGAAGGTTTTTTTTAAGCTAAGGAGCTTATATTCGGTCACAATATGCGTTGCTTTTTATTGCTAAGTAGTTCTGCACCAACTTGCCAATCATTCGAAACAATGTAAACGTACGTGCAATTTGTTCTACAAGAAAAGTTTCCAGATTCCATAAGAAACGCACAATGAATAGTACAGTCGGCAAGGTATATCTTGATTTCTGGGAAAATACTGCAGATTTAATGGACACACAGGGTACTCGAAAAACGCCAAGTGTAATACGCAGTCGGAAATCAAAAGATATAGGCAGAAATCGGGTGTATCCATTTAAAACCATTAATTAATAAAATATGTTGATTGATAAATAATATGAATGAGAGAAACACAAATGTCTAGTAAGTCTCCACAAATGTCTAGTAGTTTCCATCCCGCAACAGAAAACGATCTCATAAATCCGTTGTATTTATCATAAGTAAATTTAATCACACTGTATTCACACAACCTGTTCAAATGATCTGGTTTTATGCTGCCTTTATTGTGACAAATATGACATCTCTATTTTTCATTTCTTAACCTTAGAGACATTTATCACCAACACTATGGGACGATTATCACCAACACTATGGGTACGTACTTAGTACAACATGCTAGTTTTTTTTCATGATACTTATGCACTATGCGCAACTAAGGACAAAGGACCTAAATTTGCTAAATCTGAAACAATTGTTGATTTTTACTATCACTGCGACGGTGTATCGACATTTTCCGATAATCGCATCCCGTGGATTTCCTTGCAGAACACAATATACAGTACATATTTAACTTACAGTATGGCCCATAAAAAAATGCGAAAATTGTTTGAACGTGAATTTAGCGTTATTTTCATTGGTTTTGTTAGAGAATTTAATTTCTGATTATTGTAGTATATTCTGACATAACTTCGCTATCCAGGACAATTTTTGTCATATTTTTCTTACTGTCCTAAATAATGTAATAAAGCAAAGCAGTTTAAAGGTTTTGTCCGTCAAAAGCTAGAAACAGCGTCTGATTGTCGTATACTCTGGTGATAAACTTTCCACCTTAAAAAATCACACTTTATTGTTGAAAATTTTAGTTTGTTTGGTATCAGAGGAAGGAGGAGTTCTTAGAGAACGCGTTTTCATGATCACAATAAAATATTTTGCTAGGGTCATAGTTTTGAGGGCATTTGCGTCTTATAGGTTTGATATACCTTTATTTTTTGTTAAAGTAAAATAAAAAATAAATAAGGAGGCCTATAACAGATTTTTTAGGATGAAATTTGTTCCTTCGTTTAGAGACAACTTATATCAATACTAGCTCAAAGATTTTGAGCAATACAGAGCCGCTTATCACACTTATATGGAGGTTCAATCAAAGCTCTCCAAAATGAGCCGTTTTTTCGAAAATATGTTTAAGTCTCCAATGACCCAGGTATGATCCAATTCTGTCATTCGATATGGGCGTATGCTGGAGATAAGGCCTGTGAAGAATCTCACGCCATCGTTGATGTTTTAGAAGCCTTCATCACACAGATATAGAACTCGACGTCCGCATAATAAAATTTAAGGGGATGTTTCCAATTCCTCTCTGGTAAAGTGAAAGTAACAGATAAAAATCATGTCCATAGCGAAAAACTAATTTTAAATAGATTAAACAATACAAGTAGTGAATAATATTTTTGTTTCATTCACATTTTCCATGTAAAAACTTCCATAAAATATGATATGACGATTTTCGCATTTTTTATGGGCCATACTTTAAATTAACCCTCTTAATGCCTTTATTCTTTTTTTATCCCATTCAACATGGGATAGCACAGACGATATTTTTGAGTGCATTAAAAAGGTTGAAAAGTTCTATCAGTTTATACTTGTCCATGTTGTTTTCTACAATCAGTCATAATTTTTATTGGCCTTTTAGTGTACACTTCGTTTCCAAAATGAGCGACTGCGACTTGTGCATTAAATCAAGAATGATATCAATAATGAATTTAATCACCGCTCAGCACCTTCTCTGCTGCACTACTAGTAAATTAAATAACACCATCTCACCAAACATCAAGTACATGGATGTTGGAAAACTGAACTCTGTATCATTTATATGGTAGAATTATATGTGCACCGAATATTTATGAACATTGAACAAAACAACAAATTACTTTTAAATCATCACAGTTTGAAAGAATGCTATTGCTACGCCTTCCACGAACATTCCCCTGGCAATATTTGAAAAGCACGACCATGCGTACATAGTTGAATGTGCACTATACCAATCAAATCTATTTCGCAGTACACAATACATGTGATAAAGAAAAAACATACCTTTTTTTGTGTTGGCCCACGCTAGAAAGTACAAAAAGTAACAAAAAGTAAGGTTTTTCCAACAGCGTTCAGAGCTAATAATTCTGCACATATTGTGCTGGGACCGAACAGATGACCTGCCTTCACCAACGACACACGTCTTTCTATTGTTTTCTTACCAGCTAAACCACACAACACAATGAACTCTTTTGTTTCACGACACGCGAGAAAAAAAAACAAGGTCACCATCTGCTATAGAATTGCCTCATCATACCATTATCGACATTGAGCTCCAATCTCATTTTATCACAACTTCAATTGAAAAAAAAACTTTCTTTTCAAATTCTTTTTGTTTTAGAATATATATAAGGTTTCCATTTTTCAATCCGTTCACCACTTGACTCAGTGTTTTTTTTTTCTTCCAAAGCAACTTGACTCACTAATGAATATTGAGGAGTATATTCGAGTATATCCCCTCTACCGGCAGCTTCATTTTTTACCGCAAAATTCAAATTCAGATCATTATAACTTTTTTGTTTCTCAATATTTTTGCACCATTTTTTCACAAGTTCTCAAAAAACTCTTCTAATTTTAGGATCTGTGTCGATATTGATCATTGG
The DNA here is from genome assembly GCF_002204515.2 of Aedes aegypti. Classification (NCBI taxonomy): domain Eukaryota; kingdom Metazoa; phylum Arthropoda; class Insecta; order Diptera; family Culicidae; genus Aedes; species Aedes aegypti. The sequence continues at coordinate 12,779,375 of NC_035107.1, forward strand.
TCATCTGGTTTTGAAGATATTCCAAAATTTCTTGGGGGACCGACCCGTAACTAGAACCTCCCGTTAATTTCTCAGGCTACAGAATTTTAATCGTATTCGGATATTCACTATTCGGAACGATACGTTAATGGGAGTATGTTGTGAAAAAATGAAGCAATTTGGTGCTGCCGTCTTTAAATAATGACCATTTAGATTTCTGGAACCACGCTGGCCAAGTACAGATCTTAAAAACTTCAAAAAACATCATATCGTAATTTTCAGATATCTCTAAGAATACTGAACCGATTTGTACGATTTTTTTAGAAAATCTCCTTATTACCTGGCATTGTATAGCTCACGTTTTATTTTATTTTTTTGATAAATTGATAAAAAAAAATGGCCGCCAAAGACATTTTGTATGGAAAATGTCGGTCCCCCAAGTAACATCGGAATATCTTTAAAACCAGATCACCAATAATTCATATCGACACGGATTCCTAAACTAGAAGAGTTTTTTGAGAACTTGTGAGAAATTGATACAAAAATATTGAAAAAGCAAAAAAGTTATAACGATTTGAATATTTATTTTGTGGTAAAAAGGTGAAGCTGCCGGTAGAGGGGATATTCAGCAGAATATGAAATGCCACCTGATTTGATAATCTGAAACATTCAATTTACACCCCGCACTTTTCCATAATCACTTTTTTTTCATCCTCGTCGCCACTTGTGGTAGCCGCGTGTTGCATGCTCGAGTGACCACGCAAAACTGAACATTGTGTTGTTGCGCAGCAATGTGTAAGCTGGCTGTCGCGCCACCATCCAGGTGCATACATAAGAATGTTTGGTTAAGACACTCGTCACCACAATTACGATTCGGCAGTATATTTCATCCAACGTATACCTTGTATTTGTACTGACTTCTATGGTTTTTAACAACTCTTACTTTGACATACTGTATCAATGAAACTACAAAGGATCTTGCTCTAGTATTCCAGGAATATCTTAATATAAGTGTTTACTATGTATCGATCTACTAGAATAACCTATCAGAACAAGTCATTGTTTTGATTATTGGCCACCTGATCGCCCATAGTGCCCTCAACCGCACCATTTTTGTGTTCGATTATTGTTGATCTTAACTACCTATGAAACGTGTTTGTCTTTTTTTAAATATAAAGAAGGATAACGGGCTTGAAGACTGAAGACTACAATCACACTTTCGCTTCGCAGAATAATCGAATCATTAATTAAACGCACTAAGCCGTAAGAAAAACGTCAAAACTAGTTGAACATTGTAAATTTTCATGGGTTGGTATGTAAAATGTTTATAAAAATCATCATTCAAATCGGGATCTTTTTGACGGCGCATTTTGAAATATTTCGAGTGAAATCTTTCTCATACAAAGTAGAGTGTCCGGAATTTGAAGCTGTCCGGGTTTCGAATCAAAACGGTAATGTATCAGCTTCACAGGAATTGAGAACAATGCTGGGAATGGTAATAGTAGTAGGCTTGAGTTTTTTGCTAAAATCACGTGGCTCTCCTAATATATGTAGTAGTAGTGTAGTAGGGTAAGTGTTCCCTTAGTTGTGGGTGTTCCTATAGTTGCGGTAGTGCCGTTTTCACTGATTTCATTACATTTGCCACAGAACCGACACTGCCAATCAACGTATTGGCTTGTTGATACACAGAATAGTTGAAAAGAGCGTTCAAATTGCTTCAAAACTAATGAAAATTACTAAAATTACTAAAACTTTTCTGCCTTGTACCAATAGTTGCGGTAAAGTGTTCCTATAGTGGAGGATCCCATAAGAAAACAACGGATATCGCAACTATAGGAACACAAATTAAAAATATACCGCAACTAAAGGAACAGTGTACCAATAGTGGAGGTATTATTTTTCACTGACATGCCGTGGATTACTGCGATGAAATCATTTTTCTCATTAAGTCAATGATCGTTACTACCCGTTACAACATTAACATATGCATTTATTGCGCTTGTTGAATTTAGGCGATTAAATGAAGTTCAATCGTGCTTAGTACCTCCACTATTGGTACATCTACCCTACAAAATTGTGAATATCATCAAGTAGCCTATGTTGCGTACATGATTTTTTTAAATCAGGAGTGTCATTGAAGGCTGCAAATGCGGGAAATGCAACGTGAAATAGAAAATTTTTCTACAGTAGTTTTGGGTTGCCCTTAGCAACGGGTGTTTTGCTATTTTCAAGGCATTTTGCCTACAGCAGCGATACGCGTGAGTTTCACTGGCTCCGGTGACTGTGATTCGCTACACATGCCTACTGTAGTGTGAATCTCAGAACTTTTCCCAACTCTGATTGAGAAGGATGGTGGCTCGGTTGTTGGTCCTTCGAGGAGATCGAGTCGTCAAAAATTTATTCACCAGAGCAAACCTGCTGTAAACAACTTTTCTTAAATACGGTTCAACGCGACGCAAGTCGGCGATGTACTGTATCCATTTTGACTGTAGTTCGAAACGTTTAATTTTATCGTTCTTCTAACTGTATTTTTACCAAGATTTCTAAATAAAGAACACAAATAGTGTAAATAAATAAATTTGAAACCATTATACATCGTTTTGAAATTCAGCGGATTCGCCCATGAACTCACAATGTTTTATCCGTGTTATGAAATACTTACAGAATTATCATAAAAAAGGAAAATAGGAACAAAAGAAAAAAACGATCAATCATGACGAAACCATCCATCAGATATCACCCACATTGTAGATCATATTCGCCAAATAAACACCTGCTGTGAGCCTCTCATAAAGCAAACTTTACCAGGGGAAGCAGAATCACCAGTTATTTCAAAGTTATAAAGATTAAAGTGATGAAACAACGTAGACAAAATTGAAGGTGAAAGCTAATTAAAAACGACGTCCACATGTTGATGTAGGCTGCTTCGATCGGTTGCAAATTTGGAGAAGGAGCAGGATTTGCAAATAACTTGAGGAGGAACTGAAAAGTTGATCCTAACATCCAGGGTGTTCCAAAGAACTATTTGCCAATTGATCGTCGATTGAACCGGTATTCGAACCCGTCACTCTCAACATGCTCTTGTGCTGAACAGCTGTGCGTTTACCAATATGACTGTTCAGACCCATTGTGGATTGCCGTAGGATATAATTGTGTGTAGCATTTTATCCTACCTTCCCTAACACGTTCCCCTCTTTGGACTTTCGTAGGAGTCCCGATTCTGGGGAATCCTCGCAATAATGCGAGACACAAACAGCTCGGTTAATGGCTTTATTTTTTGTCGGAAGTTGGCGGGTGCTTCAGAGCATGGGAATGAAAAATTGATAACTCTCTGTCTCTGGTGTTTGTGAGTGGCTGGTGGAATGATGAGGACCAGAAGTGGCCATGAAGTTTGAAGTGATGTACTGCCTGCCACCAATGAACAACAAAGCAGGCGCTGGTGGAGGAAGGGCTTCCAAGCACGTGCGTTATTACTACGTCGCTAAAGTAACTTTTACATTTCACGGTCATCGTGAGGATCCATCTTGGAGACATTTCGCGAAGGACAAAAACCGAAATAATGATGTGACCTTAGTGGTGCTTTTGCCTTTTGTTCGGTCAGTAGGATTGTTATTTCTACTGAGAGCCTAGGAACCATTAAACCTATTCCGTATGTGAATATTTTTAAAGGTTTTATTTTGAATTAAAAACTTAATGTTCCCACTCTAAATCAACTGCCACTGGTATTTAAACAAAGTAACCCCATCAAGCTAGTGTGCTGTGATTTATGGGCTTAAGCCACACAAATGCAATAAACGCATACTCCGATTTGGTGACCCCCCCATATAAATCGCATCCAGCTGTCACAAGTTTGCACTTTTTTCCGCAGCCAGCTTGATATGGGCTCTTGACGGAATGCATTCCACACGAAACCATGGACAAACAGAAATAACACTGACGAAATTTCCATCAAACACCTCATTAAACGATCATTTTTAAAACCTGGCAACTAGAGGCGCGGGCATCGTTTGAATTTGACGTTTCACACTGCCACCTTTTGCAGGTCTTGTTACGTCTGTTTGTCAATTGCCACAACCATCGGATGCAATAAATCCGACCCCGAAAACACTGCCAACCAACCGACCGTCCGTCCGTTTCCATATGGTGTGACAATTTGTTGCTGTTTGAAAGCTTTTTCGTGCGCAAAATTGCATCTGTCATTCGCACTTCATTTGACTTTTCCGTGATGCGGTGGCCGATGGAATGCGGGCGAAGTAACGGTCATCGCAGCGTGCCATGCTCGAATGGGGGTGTTGGAAAACGCGCCCCGCATACTTCAGCGTGAAAACAATTTCCATTGTAAGCACGTGGTATGGCGATGGTGTTGCATGTGGTGAATGACGGATGATCATGACGAGAAGGAAACGTATAAATGGGACGGAAAAAAAAATCCATTAACAGTCATCAATTATCCGAAACGACGCACAGGCATGCATGCAGTTTCCGATGGCGATGAAATTTGGGTATGCCTTGCAGAGAGTTGGCGCTAATTCAAGTTGATTTTAAGTAGAAGCCAAAGCGAAAGAGCTGAGGAGCGAAAAAGCCAAAAGCCAAAGAGTCAAATATAAGTGGACCAAAGACCCAGAGTGTTAAAGTACTTAAGAGACAAAGTCAAAGAACCAGAAAGCCAAAGCTAGCGAGCCATATTCAAAGCCAGAGAGCCGTGAAAGAGGCAGAGAGACGAAGTGAAGGAGCCAGAGAGACAAAATCAAAGAGCCAAGGAGGCAAAGCCAAAGAGCCAATGAAAAAAAAAACAAGAGAGCTAGAGAGCCAAATATCCAAAACTAAGGAGCCAAAGTAAAAGATACAAAGTTAGAAAGCTAAAGCCAAAGAACCAAAATAGAAGAGCAAGAGAGCCAATGATCCAGAGTGTTAATGTGCTAAAGAGCTAAAGAGACAAAGTCGAAGAGCTAGAAAGCCAAAGTTGGAGAGCCAGAGAGGTAAAGTTAAAGGGCCAAAAAGCCAAAGTTAAAGAGTCAAAGCTGACGTCTAAAGTCAAAAAGCCATGGAACCAAAAAGTCAGAGAGCTCGTAGCCAGGAACCCGACTAAGGGTACATTACAAAATTATATCAGCATATGTTATTATGTTATAAGTTTTTTTCGAACATAGATTGTTACAAACTTGATGCAGGATGTTGTTAAAATAACTAAAATTATAACAAAAAGTGTATGAATAGTAACATAAACATAACAAAATATGTTTTAATTCTATCAAAAACATATCAAACCAAGTTATAATGTTTGATACAAAGTATCAAAATTATAAAACTGTTCGATATACGATAATATTGTATATTATTGAAATGCATCTATTTATTTTGTTATAAAGTTGTTAAAAATGAACAAAAAAATATCTTAATGGGAAATAAAACACATTATGTTATATTTCTGTTTTATTATGTTCTATGGATAACGGAGCCTAACAAAATTATATCATAATATGGTATGCATATCATATTCTTATAAAATTTTATTATATTTTTGTTACAAGCTTCTAGTCGGGAAGCCAATGTAAAAGAGCCAGAGATCCAAAGTGAAAGAACCAGAGAGACAAAATCGAAGAACCAAAAAGCCAAAGAGTCAATGTCGAAGATTCAACGTAAAACAACCAGAGTGCTAGAGAGCCAAAGTCAAAATGACAAAGAGCCAGAGAGTCAAAGTGCCAAAGAACCTAAGCCAAAAAGCAAAAGAACCTAAGTCAAAGTGCCAAACATCCAAAGCTAAAGAGTTAAGTAAAGTAAAAGAGTTTGGGCAACAATAGAGTGTAAGCCAAAGAGAAAAATCAAAATGCCAAAGAACTACAGAGTCAAAATAACAAAGAGTGAAAAAGCCAGAAAATCAAAACGCCATAGAGGCAAAAATACAGAGCTATACAGCCAAAGTCAAATAGCTAATGAAACAGAGAGTTGACGAACCAAACAACCAAAGCAAAAAAGCCAATGTCAAGGAGCCAGATAGTCAAAAAGACAAGAAGCTAAAGTTACAAAGATCCAAAATCAAAGAGCCTAAGAGCCAAAGTCAAAGAGCCACAATTGAAAGACCAAACATAAAAAGGCAAAGCTAAGGAAATAAAGTCAAAGATTCAGAGAGCCATAGAGCAAAAAATCCAAAACCAAATTGCTAAAGCCAATGAGCCAAAACCAAAGAGAACTTTCGCTCCACATCCCTCAACACAATTGCAACAACCAAAAATCAAAATCTTTTCACCTTCTTCCCTCCTCCTCTTTGAGGCAATCTACTGCCTACGTACCTACCCCCCACGACTCTCCTCGCATTCTCTCTTTGGCATAAACCATCAATTCGTTCTGAATGTCTCTCTCCAAACCTCTGCTACTCCCCCCCCCTCCTCAACTCCCCACACAACTTCTGAACCAGCCGTAACTAGGACACAACCGTCTTTAATTCTGGCTGCTCTGCTTTCCTCGACTAGGACTCCCCACTTATCCCCGCGCGTATTACGCAATACTTCTCTGGGCGCTACAGTCCTCCACGACCCCATCGACACCTATCCGCCGACCACCCGAAAACAAAATCACCTGTCTTATCGTTCACGCCCCAGCTCTGCTAACTAACTACTCCTAAAGCTCTGTCAACTCAACCCCGACCTCGGTCCCCCCAATCCCTACCGACTTTACCTCCACCCACACATTATTCTTTCTCGCCGGCCCTCATTTGCCACGAACGTCCGACAACGTGCTCACAAACCCTCTTCACTCCCATCGCAACCGCCTTGCAAAATACCGCGCTGCAGCCCTCCACACACCACTTGTCTCAGACCCCCAGGCAGCCTCCCATGGTACGATAAAAATCAACAATCTCTTCCTTGTACTAAATCACACTCTTCCACATACACCCCATACCTTCAGCGCGAGACTCCTCTTATTTTCTACCCATTATTCTCTGCACACTCCCCTATCACAGTTCCAACGCACACGTCCTTCCTCTGTTTTTCTTATCATCCCCACATTCTCGCCACCCAGATTTTACAACCCTAGACATTCGGGCCTCTGTTGTTTGAATCGCCCCATCCCGCCCATACTCCACGATTGCCGTCCCTCGCCACCTTTCCACTCATTTCCCTCTTCTATACGCCTCATCCCACCACACGACTTGGCCTGCGAAATTCGAACCGAACAACTACACTCACATCAGCCCCTCCCTTTTTTCTAGCATCCTGCTTTATCCACCCTCCCCAATCTCTACTACGTGCTTCGTTCACGCGCCACTCTTTATCTGCCTCGCCCTCCCCCCCCTCCCCATTCGCCCTCGCACCAAAATCCCTCCTCTACGCCGTCTTACAACCCCTCGAATCCCTGTCCTCGACTACCTCTCCCCCTTCTGTCCCCTTCTTTAATATCAAACTCCCCCCCGATCCGCTCTGCCTCTTCATAGACTCGCCACCCCCCCGCTAAAGCTCTCTCCCGCCACACACGACACACACCCATTCCCTCGTGCCGGTGCCCCAGACTTTGCTCAGGCAGCACTACAACCGTCAGGCTCAGTCCATCCAATCAAACTTCTCCCCCCCGCTACTCGACATAATTCCCCCAAACCACCCCCCCTCCAAGATACTTTGTCTGCTAAGGCGCGATCAACCACACAGACCCGCGACCCCCATCAACGCGCTCTCATCCACCACCCCGTCCCAACCACCCGCCTTCCCGTCACCCTCTTGTCCAGCCAGTACACACCCTCACCCAGCACGTTTCTCGTCCAGCATTGCGCGTCATACTTCTGCTCCACCCAACACCGGCACCCCGAACTTCGATGCCGAACCCTCACTCCACACACGAACCCGTAAACTATGCCCGGGCGCGACTATCTTTCTCAGCCTGTTCCCACCCGCGCTTGACACTGCTCGCACGCCCTGCTTCACTCGCGTCAGTGCCCGCAGATTCCTACCCTCCTCACTCTCCCGCCGTAATCCAAACGTCGAAACCAGAACCTCACCCCCACTCAAGGGTTTCCGCCCGGCCTCCAACCAAGACCGGAACTCCTCCGCTGTTCAACAGCCCACAACCACTACCAACAGGCCTCCGTCTCCGCGCCGCCCCCACCAGCGATCCCCACCCTTGCCAGGCCGCCCTCGGAAATAAGTGAACCACGCTCTGAAGACCCTCGACACACGCATCCCCGGCAGAACCCGTACCCCACTTCACACCGTCAGCCTCTCACCCGAACGTCCCGTCCGCACCGACTACCGCGCGCCGCGCGCTTATTTCTTCCAAACCCACCACGTCCTCTCCGCCACACCCCACCAACATTCCCGTCGTCGCCTCCTTCTCACTCGCCACCAGCCACCCCGTACTACCAAGACACCACCCCTCCCAAGCTTGTCCTTAATGCCCTCAATCACTACCCCAATACCGGTCCTCTAGAGGCACGCGCTGCCAATTCTCCTCCTATGCAACAATCAACACTTCTGCCTTCTCTGACACCATCAACCCTTCCATCCGCACGCCACCTCACACCCTGACTTCCAAATCACTCTCTACACCCACCTTCGCCCCCCCGCAGCCCCCCCCTACCTATCCAGCGCGGCCGCGCAAATTGAAACCCTTCCAAACTCTCCGTTGTTCATCTACCACCTGACGCCCCCACCCTGCCCACCGCTCGCTCTCCCGCCACCGAAGCCTCACGTTACCACCCCTTCGACACTTCTCAACAGCACACACATCTTAGCAGCAGCCACAATAACCACTTCCTTGCCGCCTCAACAAACAACAAATACCGATCCACCCCCACACCCCAAGCACCCACGCCCACACTAGCCTCCAACAATCCCTTCTCCACACAACCGAAACGTCTCGTTAGCGTTTACCAGCATTTTCGCCCTCGGCCCTTCCGGCACAACTCCCGAACCGCGTCTCCTTGTAGATCCTGCTTTCCCCACCTTCACTCCGGCATACACTCTACCCACCGCACCAAGCCTCAAACCCTACAGCCTCTCGCCTGCACTCCCAAACTGGCTTCGCCACAGCACACTGGACTCCGCAACTCCCACGCTCCCAACTCTCTCTTTTATCACTTTGCCTGATTTCACCTCTCGCGCAACCACCATCCGCCCTCATAGAATCCCCATCCTCGCAATGCAATTCCCCACGCGTACGCCCTCTCCCTTCGACCGCTCACGGACCACTCACGCTCTTCTCTCTCCTCCATACCACACGACGCTGCGAACTTGCGCGATTTCACACAACCACAGACCGCGTCCTAGCCGCTTTGGCACATCGCAAATCCACCTCTTCTAACCGGCGCTTTCCACTCTACTCTTTCTCCTCGGGCCTCCCGGCTTCAACCCGCAAATTCCGCACTCTCAGCCACCCTAAAACTCAATAGACACCCCCAGGCTTTCAAAAGCCTTCATCGTTGCTTTACCTTCTACTCGCACCTCCCCACCACCCCTCGTCCCAAACATCACCGTCTTACTAACCCTGTCTCTCAAAACGAGCACACCGTCCTGCCATCTCTCACAGCCACAACTCTCACCACACTCCAGGGCGTGCCTACGACGCAACAGTTCGCACCCGCCCAATCCTGCTTTTCACCCCTCTCCCGTCTTGGCACTCTCCCACGCCCACGCGCAACAGATCCGGCCTTGCTCCTCGCCACTCGCCCCCGGCGTCGCTCTCCTCGCAGGCCAACCACAGACACTCCCACTCAGCCGCAACGGCCACCCCCCCCGTTTGTCCTTGCTGCCTCTCCTGCTCGAACTCCAAACCCATTGCACCCCGTCCGCACGTACCCCGTCGAGACCAGCACCCTGCCGTCCGACAGACCCCAGCACTGTTTCCCCGCGATCGCACAAAAGACCCCGACAGCCAAGCCACCCCACCACCCCCACCAACCTCCCCTCGCGCGCGAAGCACGGACCTGCAAACCTCCTGTCCGCCGTCTGTCCAAAATTCTGTCCCCCCGTGTCTCTCCATCTCCCCCCGGCAATTTCCCAACCCAATCCATCGGCCCTCTCCCTTAGGGCCCGCCAACCACAATGTGTCTCTACCCAAAATACTTTGTGCATATTTCCTCCATAGCACCGGACCTCTTCCACCGCCCAACCCCCTCCCGACAAACCCGGGACTCTTCGCGAGCCACCCCCTTCACGCAATCTCACCACTCCGAACACTCTTCCCGCGGCCGCTGGTGAAGACCCTATGTGAAACACACCAGAACCTCACCTTCCTCCACCCACTACCTCCTCTGTTCTTCCTCTCAACCATCGATCCCTACGACCACCACATCTCTGACCAGGGTTGCCCCACCCCCACGTCCTTCTTTCTCACCCTTTCTTCCCTTCCCACCTACCCCACCCCCGCTACACACCCTCCGACCACCGTAACGGACCCCTCACAACAACCAACATGCTCTTGTATCCGCGGCGCCGACTGTCCGCTCGAACCATTCCCTCCTCCGCACGTCTTCTAGCGAAACACATTTCCTTTGAAAAAACCAATAAAACCACACCACATTTTCTACCCACTCTCGAAAAAAACATATTCCACACACTCCTCTAACAAAGTCCACTTTCAAAAACAAAAACGCGCCCATTTCCAGCATTCCTTGACTCATCCCCCTCTCAAACGCCAAAAACGTCTTCGTAATTCAAATTCTCCACCTCAAAAGCTCCCGTCCGCATCCCCACACTTCGCAAACTTGGGCTGCACTCCATTACCAGCGGCACACACCAACCAGCTTTTTCCTCCTCTAACATCCGGAATTTCACTCTATCTCCGCTCCCAACAGCTCCTCTTTTTTCTACTTCATCTCTTCTTATAACACCGTATACCCCGTCTCTCTGATTCCATCCCACTTACGGACAGCTTCACCATCCCTCCCGCGCCCCTCCAACCTTTTGTCATGCCGGACACACCATTCTCACCACCGAAACTGCTTCCCTCCAGTTTTTGCGCATCTAACCAAAGCTCTCATCAACTCTCTCCCGCCGCCTCGTTCTCTTACCCGCACAACCCTTTCTCCCATAACACTCATCTCACCTGGCCCACAATCCTTTACTCAACTGCCACCCTGCCCTTAGACGTCTCTGCTACATCGGTTTGACGATTCAACCCCTGCCACTCGACTTCCCTGACTTCTCTCTAGAGAGAAGCTCACTGAGCTGCCTCCCGGAATTCGACATAATACGTCATCCGACATCACTGCAGGCCACCACACACGCCTGCAGCGACGCCGCGTCCCGGAATAGAACTCAAACTACCCAACAAGCGCCGCCTCCAACCCCACTCTCTCGATTTATATACCAAATCAACCCTCAAGTCTGCGGACGCGCTATCTCTTCTACTCACCCCCATCCTCCCGCACACAGCTTCTCCACGCGCGTTTCCACACGCTCGCACCCTACCACCGCTGCGCCGCAATACCATGCCACTACTCGCATTCTAACTTCTCTGTATGCCCCTACCTGCTGAAGCTCTATCACTTCACTGAGGCCCTCTAACGTCGTCCCCGTATCACCTCGCAATCAACAACGCGTCAACCTCCCGACCAAACCCGTCACACGACCCCCACCTACACAAAACAGTGCTTCTGTACTCGCGGGCGGCCCTGTCCGCTGAAATTCCCTCCCTGACGCTTTTAGCAAAAAACACCTGTTGAAACAAACTATTATACAACACACCATCTTTCCTAACACTGCAAAACAACTATGCATCTCAAAAACTTACACGCAGCTCCGATATACCCCAAACAAAATAGCCATCTTCCCAGATTTCCTGCGATCACCTCCCTCTACAGCCAAACCAGTCTTCACCTAATTAAATCTTTCCTTCCCCTCACTCAAAACGTCCCGCTCCATACATTCGGCAAAAATTGGGCGCCATCATCCTAAGCGCAAACCCACAGTTCCTTCCCTAACACACGCCAATTTTCTCAACGCCTCCCCAACAAACTCGATCCTTTCCTCTTCTTCCCCTCTCTCCAACCACCCGACTTTCCTTGTTCTCAACCCGTCAAATCACTGCCACTCGTCGTCCCTTCTCCAAAGCTGATCAACTCGCGCTTCTGCCAACCCAGCAGAAACTACAATTGTATTCTTTAAATCGAAGACCTAGCTCTAACCACCACACCGCGAATTTATCGCAGTGATTATCGCTTTTTTCCTACCATGAAGCGCCAATCCCTATGGATTTCCGCCCCTCTGCCTACCTGAAGAAAATCCAACCTCCCCGTCTACAAACTCCCCCGCACCCGCGCACCTTCTCTTATGCCGCTCTCCGACAGACTTTCACCAACATCCTGAAAAGGCAATAACCTGACCTCCCATACCCCGCATCTACAACTTCTTCTACCTCACTACTCACAACTACTCCAAACCGTCACCCTTCGTTACCCAGCAGACCCCTGAACTACAGAAGAAGATACATGCCTTTGCCTACCCTGTTACCCCTCCCCGCCCCTACCTCCACAACATGCTCCTGCCGCCCGCCGCTTCGCCGTTCAACCCCGACCTCGAGTTTACTCCCATACAATCCACCCCCGCGTGCCAGTGCTCCATCACCGACCAAGCAACCTCACCGGCTACCTCTCTTCACACCCTTACTCACATCCTCCGTCCCCCTCTTCACACTGCCTCCACACCACTGGACCTACTCGAAACTTCTCAAATTTCTGGGCACTGCTCGCCACACTCTTGCAAAACTACAGAACACCCCGCTCTTCACAGTTGCACCGGCTCCTAACTCCCCGCCAGAGGATAGCCTTCCAACCACAATACCAACCTCCCTCTACCCTCTCGCTGTATCCTTCCTGCCAATTCCCCACGCCTCTCTCACACCTGCAGCCTGCTACGCGCTCACTCTTAAAGATCTACATTACAGAAACATGTCTCTTCTGGCATATCTCGAACGCTCAAATTCTTCAACACTTCTCGCCAGTTACTCTAACGTTGTCAGCCAACTCAACTGGGCACAGCGCACACTTGTACGTCCTCCTACCCCACCGCTATGCATATAACTATCTTCACGCTTGAACTGTCCATACACTCCCTCTCCTTCTTCATTTTCACTTCCACAGTCAATTCTCCGTCGAAACCACGAACGTCTTAAGCGCACCTCGCGATCAACCCCAAGCACTCTTCTTCCATCCCCGGCCCGCATCCCTACAACATCTCTCGAGCATGTTTGCCGCCCCGCGTCATAAACCACACTCCTCACCACGCTCGCACGGCTACGCAGTCCCTGCGAAACTTGTCCACCCCAACCAATCGATCGCACACCACATACGTGTCCTATCCCGCGGACTACTCACGTCCATCCCCAGCTCTGGACCTGAACCCACTACCCTGCAATATTTGCCTCGAGTCATCGCCTCGCCTCTAGCTGCACCCTCCACGCCCGCCCTCCCCCACCACGAAGTCCGCCCTACACCGAACAACCACCGACGTTCCCGGCCGTGCGCACGGCGACCACGTGAATCAAACCCATCCACAAACCCACCACCAACCACCAGCCCGCGCAGGCCTCCAATGCAACATGCTAGCCTCACCAGCATCACAACTTTCACTCTCTGCAGCCAGCACTTACCAAGCGACCCATGATCTGCGTCTTCACCATAGCTCCCACCATCCATAATCAATATATTCAATCTTCGACATCTAACTTCCCCCCGTCACTACTTCTCAGAAGCACGCCCTCCCCGCCTGTTCCATCCTTGCATCCCCCTGCCCAAACCCCTCGATCACCACTGTCATCTACCCCCAACATTCAAATCTCTCTCGTCACCAACCTACCTCTAACTGCAACCAGTATCCTTAACAATGTCAGCAGGCACATTCGATGGAAATCCCCCCCCGCCTTCGATACAGGTCTAAACACTGTCCCATGGCTACCCCCAAACACTCACCTCCATTCGCCTTCTTACTGCTAGTGCAACCTCACCCCCCAACAATTCGCACCGCCCAAACCCTGTAATACCCAATTCAGCCACGCGATGCAACCCACCAAATACCATTCTCCACCTTTTTACTTCCCCCAGTAAACGCGCCCCCAAACATACCATCGCTACACCAATCATTCCCATCCGTCGCTACTTCCTCAGCTCTCTTCAGGCCATATACTCACCGGCAATCAACTAACACAATAACTCGATCCGCATGCATCAACCAAACAACCCCGCCATTTCCTTTTCTACTACACGCACTCAACTATTCCGACCCCTTTCCCCGATACCCCCTCGCTTAACCGATCTGGCTTTGACCCAACATACCAGCCACACACTACACCAATATTATTGCCTGATCCACCTCTTCCAACCATTACCACAACCCACCCCCATACGGCCATTGCCTTTACGAACCCGCGCAGTCTCACTCCTCTTCTCCATCACCACCGCCCGGTCTTTCCCGGTGCGCCAGACCTCAATCTGCTCCATTTAACTCTAAAAACAACAAACTCTGTACTACCCACTCTCCCCGCTTCCTTTACTCTCCTCTTCCTTCCAAGCCCTACCTCCCATACAACCACCCACACCTATACCCATCAAACTTCTCTAGTGCATACCTAAACCCACCTCATCTTCTCCACTCCCTCAAAAATACTAAGCCATAAGTAGCACTCATTCTCAAGCGCAATAATAACACAACAAAGATACCAAATCACAATTCTTGCGACTTCAAAACCAATTCGTTGTTCCCAGCAACCACACACCTCTTCTTCTCCCCTCACACAATACTGCCCCACATCCCTTGCACATCGCTATCGCGACCGCCACCTCTACGCTACACATTCTACACTTACCGAAACTTTTTGCTTAACGGATGCCATTCGAAATCCTGAAATCGCGCCGCGTTTTTTCAACATCGCCACCTCTCTCCCAAACACGTTTCCTCGAAACTCACTCTTTGTTTCCTCTTTGCCGTGCTCACCCGCAACAATCCTTCCCTTTTTCCTACCTTCTCTTCTTCCAATCATCACTCCTTCTTTCTTCTAACACTCCCTCAGGAAATCTTCCAGCCCGACACCGTCCGCATCACACACCCACTCTCCTCTTTTGTACGCGCTCTCCTACCCCGATCCTTCGATCTATACCCGCGGTCTCTCCTCACAGCAAAACCAACACGTAAAACAAACCACAACCTCTATGACCCGCTTCCTTCAAATGTTCAGTCCCTACGCAACTCGATCTCCTTCGACCCAAACTACAAACCATATACACACACGTCATCCCCTTAGCTTTCACATACCTTTCCTCTGACATCCCCAGTCCAAAGTTTCATCTGATTCTCGCAGGGCTCGGCCTCCGCCCAATCCGCCGTCGTCCGAGCTTCGCGCCGTGCAAACTCCCGCTCCAAATCACCTGCCTCTTCACCCACACCTCCACTCCTGCTATACCACCCTCGCTCTTAATCCCCCTCCCTCTCGTACGCCACCTCACTCCAATACTCGGAGAGCACCTCTACTCACCTTCCACCGAAGTACATTGACCGAACTACCCGCGCCCATCTCTGAGGCATGCTCTTCCCGAGGACACGCTGCTGGAGACTAGGATAGGCACATAGATACACGACACTATGCTCCATCCCCACTTGCTACCAACCCTCCCCCTCTCGCCCCAACGCACACTCCACTTCACTATCAGCCCTATTCTTCCCCCATGGATCACGCCCAACGCCACGACAGCAACTCACGCCAAACCCGGAGGACGCCCACTCCCATCTGCCTAATTCCCCTCCTCCCCAGGGTATCACCCACAGCCACTACCCTCTCTGCGCTCCGTCTGCAACACCACTCTACAGCGCTCCTCACACTCAACTCTCATTCCCCATTCTTCCGCTTCGCAGCTGGTAAAGCCCAGCTCCCCGCGCCCCGAACTGCTCAGCCCCTTCACACACGCTCATCATAGTCATACGCCCACACCCGCAGCTCCTTGATCCATCCCAAGCTGCTCGCCCACAATCTCAGCGCCGGAATATGACACATCGCCTCCAACGATTCTCCTACAAGTGACTCTCAGACCTCTATCACGCGACACCTGACCCGACACTCGCGCTGCGCTAACCGCACACGATCTCTGCTCACGCCCACCATGCGCCCTGAAACGCAACATCGGCCCCCAACCGCCCCACTTGTCTGACGCGCCCCATCCGTTAATCGCAACCGCACACGACACACACTCAGCACGCGACGGCAGGCATCTCTTCTACCCTCGCTGCGCCTCCCGCTCAAACCAATGCCTCGCTCCGCTCCCCGCCTACACTCTCGCCACACTTCCAGACCCCCCAATTCCACACGGCCGCCTTTTTCTACTGCGCCCACCAATCGCTGTCTCCCCCTAATGTGGCTCTTACCCACATCACCCTTCGCTATACACTCCCTCCCTTACTTCCTTCCTAGTACCGCATCATCACCACATAATCCTCCCATCTTGATTCACTACGCCACATATACTCTCACATGCAGCGCGCCCTTCACGGTCCGGCTTTGCCCGCTGACGCCAACTACCAACAGCCCTCCCTGAAGTTCTCGCCCCTTCAACGTCGTTCTCTCAAGCCATACCCTCCAGCTCGTCCGCCGAACTCGCCCAATGGCTCCCCGCAGAAGTCAAGATCGTGCCAGAAAATACGAGACAGCACCCCCGCAAGGCCCGCATACCCTCGGGCCAGCCGACTCTCGTAACCGCAACCTCACCCAAAGTGCTCACACCCTCATGCATGCCTCGCACCACGCACGCAGCCACCACCACGCGCACACCCTCCCTCGACGGCGCCGCTGCCACCCCCAACACTGTCTGGGCACACAGCCCGGAGTCCATCAAAGCCAGTCCCCGCCAACCACGAAGTCACACCACAGTAAATTCTAAACATCACGGTGACACTGCCACGCCCCGCAAGCCCCCGCCTTTTGCTCTCTTCTCGCGCACGCTACACAGCGCTCCCGGAACACAGCACTGACGATCGGCTGTTACTCCACCCCCCATCCCCGGAGCCATCACCGCTATACCCGCACGCCCACCCACCCCCCCGTGACACTGGGTCGCGCGATAGGCTCTCCAACCACGCCTCAGCAGCCTATCAGCGGACGCACCGGCCACGCAATAACCCCCTATCCACACGCACAGCTAGTCCTCCCCTCTACGGCCTTCAACCATCCGACGCCCGTCCTCTTGCGACCTAGCCAACATCACCACGGCCGTGTTCCCTATTCCTCGCCACGCTTCTGCTCTACCGCCCGCCCGCCCACAGGTCGCGCTCCGCCACTCCTCGCAGGCAATTCCCCCTCCCACTCCCATCGGTCGACAGGCTGAATCAGCCCGAACTCCAGCTACCATCGATAGCCAGTCAGCTCGATAGCTGGCGGCCCTTTATTGCATCGGACCACGCTGGCCCCGTGGCCGGTACGCCCCCGCCTGCACCAATGCAACCAGCAGGTATTCCCCACTCCCCTGCACGCCCCACGCAGCCCGCCGTGAACCCACGGCCCAACCACTCTGGACTCACAACCGGCTGGCAAGCAGCTCAGCCTTGCTCGCTGATCATCACCGCCGCGTGTCGATCGCTCCTCCATGCCTCGAACAGCACACGACACACTCAACGAGAGGCACGCCCACCACCTGTGCTACTCCCGCTGGTCGCGACATCAATCTGCCAACTCTTCCGACCCACTCTGCCCCTTCCCGGGCTAGATCGCAAGCACCACCAACGACACCACGCCCACAGCAAGCAACCCCCAAGACGACAGACACCGCGGTCGCGCATTGCATGAGGCCACACAGTCCTGGCTCCCTTCACCACAGCCAGCCACATCCCCAAGCTCGACCCACCACGGGCATGCTCTTGAATCCCGCTACTTACGCGAGACGTCGAATACCACGCTCATCGCGCACGCTGACCGCCTACCAGAGCCTGGCCAAACTGGCTAAGACGCCCAAAAGGTGCCGCGCCTAGCGTCCCACAGCCTACAACTCTTCCCCCCGCCAGCCATCCCCATACCAGCCCCATGCGCAGCACACAGCACAAGACCGTATGCGCGCAGATGGACCAAAAGACACGAAGTGGACGACGAGCTGCACGAAAATGCAAGAGCCTGGCAGAAGCTCGTGAACTGTCCACCTTCCGCCGTAACACAACCAACCGGCACCGGGAACCGGATCGGTTCCCCCGAACTCGTCTCGCCTTTACCAACCGCCGCCAGCTGGAACGCGGATCCAGACACACCATCCCCTTCAAACGCCACACACACGCCACGCACCCGTTCTACACCCTCCCTTCATCCCCGCAACGGACCCCACTGTCCCTCGGAAGCCGACAGACACATTGGTGCTCCAACTCCCACCCCCAAAGGTGGCGCCGATAACCCGCCCCCCCCCACACCCCACACACCCCCTCCACAAACACACACACACACACTCACACACACACCCCCCACACACACCACAGAGTGACCCGTCGCGCCGTATCAGACCCTTCATCCTCGTCCTCACCTAGCACCCGACGAGCGAACGCATATGCACTTCGAGCGCCAGGCTCTGGTTATCCAACTGGCCTAGTACCCCCCCCCGTCACTCACGCCCCCGAGAATGCCGGCACGCGCCTGTCCCAACCATCCCCACGCCTTTGTAACTTCAAGAAACAGCCCCGCTACAACCCTTTATCGTCGGACCGCCCCATCCAGTCGCCCCTCGCTCCTCCACGCCACAAGCATCGCCCGCGTCGCGACACATGCGAGCACACACAAAAACGCGAGCCGGCATCCCGTCTACCTCCCCCCCGCCGCCGCCTCCTGTCCACCCTGGACTCGTCGCACAGAATGCGTTCAACCCCAGCCGCCACACCTGGGAAGCCCATACGCCACACCCCCCCCCGCGCTTCCCCCGCTCAACGGTACACCGGTGCCACGCTCTGTGTAAGCTTCCGCTGAACACGATCATCTTTCGCCATGCCGCTCACGCGCCCACTCTCCTCACACCTCGCTCATGACCACCCAGAGCCGAGCGGGCACGCATTACAAGCTGCCCTCTCCGACATTCTACACACACACACCACCCCTGCGGGACCGTCCCCTCAAGCTTCCAATCCTCGGGCCCCGCCTCGTTCATGGAATCCGCCGATCCGCTTTCCCACGAACCTGACCCGTCCCACTCGCAGCGCTTTGCCCCTCTTCGCAACCCGCCGGATCTACTCTAAGCATTGTCACACGGCTCGCCCGCACGCAATCACTCACCCCCGCTCCACCGCCACCGGTCTACCCTGGTGAACTCTCCACCTGCCGTCGGACACGCTCCGAGCTTCGACCCACGCACGCGCTACTCCCCTCCATCTTCCACTATTCTGAGGAACCTCGCGCATGAAGTCCTAGGAAACTCAGGCCACCTCCCGGCCCGTCACACAGACCTCGGATCCGTGGTCGCGTGGCTCCCAACCAACCGCCAAGTCCCTAGCAACGGCGCGCTCATCCCCTCCCGCGATAGCGCTGATCTGCACCCCAAGCCGATCTCTCCACAGCGCCCACCACCTCGCATCGCCACTCTGCACAGCCTCAGCTTCCGCCTAGTCCCCACACGTCTCGAACCCTCACATCCCCTGTCAAAGCCGGCATCTCCAACGGATACTACGCACAGCGCAGCTTTCCGACGGATCGCATCGTCCTCTCTGCTGCTAATCTGCAGCAACCACCGCAAAGCCTAAACCTGGCAACGCGTGCGTCCGCCTCCCATCCACTACTCCACCGGTATCTGCGAGCTCCACCCAATCTGGTGCAACCAAGCCGCCCCTTAGCAACGACGGCCACCAAACTCCAACCCGGGGTTCCTGAAACACACGCTCACACGCGATCACACTCCCGCTGCCGCCTTAAGCAGTAACAAGCTGCCATCACCACCCCGGCACCCCGGCCTATCCTGCAACGCCACCGGCCCTGTCAATGCATCATCCCCATCCCCCCGGGCCCATCGACGCACACATCACGACGCAGCATCATCACTCCAACCGGACACGATGTCTTCCAACGGCCCTCTCACATCAAAGGCGCAGTCACCCCAGACGAGTTCGCGACACGCCCCTGTAACAGAGGAAACGCTCCACCCAAGCCCGCCTGGCACGACAGCGATCCGCGACCTACCTCCCACTACAAGCCGGTACGCCTGGACATCACATAGACACTCATAGTCACACCCACCTTCCCCCAAAAATCGTGTCCAGATCTTGACGCATCAGAGACACGACGAAACCATCGCGCGGAACGATCGAACTTCCCTCCTGACGCCAAGCTTTCTGTCAAGCTTAGCCGACCTGCGCTTCGCTCTACCCCGACAGTCACAGAGTTCCAGCGCACCTCAACTCAATCCTCATCGCGCTCGCCCCCCAATCTGGGCCTGGCTGTGCGCACCCGGCAAACACACGCCCGGGGCATGTCCTCCCGCATCTGCCCCGTTCTCCAACTCCTGCGTTGTGACGAGGCCCTCCGCACCCTCGCCTCACCTCACCATGCGCGAGGCGGACACGCTACCCCCGCACACACTATACCATAGACCGACCGACTGTCCTACCAGCTCGCCCGCAGCTGCTGGAATGCCAGTAACCTCACGTAATGCTCACCTTCCCTCCCATTACTGCCTTCCAGACATCCTGCGCCACCGCCGCCCCTACTGCGCACCGCCCCGCCCCCTCCTCCCCGAAGCAAACTACCCCGTACAGGTGGCTTCTCGCTCCCCGGCAGATCAACTCCGCGCTCCTCGCAAGGCCCCCCAACGGTGTCAATGTCCGATCCCCACCACTGTTTAACACCCACGCTGCCCTACGGCACTCCGGTCCTTCAGGGGTCGCTCGTTCGGTCCCGCGCTCACTCCCACCGCCATTCCCCCCCCAACGCTCTACCCTCTCTCAGCCCGCGGATCCTGTTCTGCAGATCCTCTCCCCCCTTCGCTACCAACAACACAAAAAAAAACAAACTATCCTACCCAGACCGCTGCGGCAACCCACCCCACCGACTTGGCGCAACCAACTCTTCTCCTATACGTGACTGGCGTGGACATCTCGCCACGCCAGGCGCGTCAACTCCGCGCCCGTCGCGCGCGTGATATATTAGTCGACGTACCGACAGCCGCTCACCACGCCCCACCGCACTCCACAAATCCGTCCATAGCACGACGACTACTACCCCAACGCCTCTGCGCTTGGCACGCCCGAGGAGGCAATTCCAGCCCACCCAACTAATCACGACAAGCTTCAGCCACCCCCACCGGCCTGCAGCGCAAACCGAAAACCGGCCTACGCACCCTCATCCTGCCATTTTCGCCGTCCCTCAAGCAATATGCGCCCAACTTCCGTCACCCCCCTCCTACCCTTCCACAGCAGCACGCCCTTCTACCTACACCCGTTGCACACCCCTGAGATCCACCGCACCCGCCTCACACGACATCCACACATCCGACTCCACCGTTCCTGGATGATCGGAACGGCCACCTCTCTCCGACAATTCACTCCGACCCGTGGTGCCTCCACCACATCCACCGCACCTCTCGACCCACCTCCCCATCTAAACCTGAACCCAAAAACTCCTCCGTCCGTACGGCTCACCCGACGCCGCTTGTCCCCCGTCACACCCTGCTCGACAACCTCCTGGCCGTACCGCGCAGCACTCGAGGCCTCGCACCATTACCCCGGAAGATCACGCAACTCTCCACACCGAAACATCCGACGCGAATTCTTTCTTTTTAAACTTTCTAACTTTTTGTATCTTTCCTTCGAATCGCCTGACATCTTCCGCCACTACAGATCTCTTTCATGCACAAAATCGCCCATTCTTGCCACCTCTCCAGCACCCCGCGCCATTTTCGAACACCTCGCCGCCCTTACTTTTCTCCTGACAGACAGGCGCGTCATCCGGAACACATGCACTAGCCAAATCCTCTTACACAAAACTGTAACCTCCGAACCAACGGATCTCGCTCGAATCACCGATTCTGCCCAGCATCTTCTACCAACAGTTCGCTCAGTGCCTATTCCCGCTCTACGCCGCCTATCACCCTGGACCCGAAACACATACTACCCCACCGGCTACCACAAAACAAGTTACACCGACTTCATTTTTTTCCCTTCTACAAACCATATCTCTTAAAATCGCGATTTCTTCCTCCCAGCACCGGCAGTTTGACTTATTTTTTATTCTTATGGATATGTCTCCTCTACGGGCGACAAACCTTCCCATGGACTTCTACTCTGCCACACTGTTCATCACAACATGGACCACGCAATCCAACCGCACACCACACACAACCGCTTATCGCACTTCTTCTCTCTCTTCACAACCCCTCACCCAGCCACTTTCCTCGAAAACAACAAACAATCCGAAACTACTCCCCGGAAAATACCACATACTTCTTCTTTATCGCTGATTCCCACTCCTCTGCAAAGTACACACCCCCACAGCACCACACCCAACTTCGCCCTACTCCCGAAACAGCTCACCCTTAAGTAACCATTTTCTTCTAGCGCTTGCACTCAATTTTCCGAGACCTCATCACCCCCTCATCATTTACCTACCCTAACGATTTTCCACTAATAAAAATTATCAGTAACACACCTAGGCCCTTCCTCTGAAAATATACCTTTCACCGTGTCTTCTCCCATCCAGAAATACTTTCTATTCTCTGATTGAGCTGACATCGTAGCTGAATTGTTACCTTGTCTTGCTCCACACCCACCCTATACTACTAGTATTCTCAAGACCAAAGTACTGCACCGGCTAAACACAAAATCATACAATGAATTTCCTCCGAAACTGCATACACCCCTTTGAAGTTCTTCGTCATCTCACACAGCAAATCACGACTCACGCTCTTCCTAATCTCTTCGCGATATGTTTCCCGCACGCGCTTCTATTGTCCTTGTACCATCTCTCTTTTTGCCACAATGCCCCCGACCTCAAAACCACGCGAAAACTCTCTTCTGGCATAAATACCTAACCTTACATTCTAAACAAAAATACCACTACCACACCGCCAATACCTACCTGTTCACACACCGGCATACCTATTCTGGCTCGCGCTCTCTCTTTTGAGTACCACGAACACAATCACCACTATCAACCCCATCTTCTTATCAATACTAGAAAACATCTTCCTAAACCCGCAAAAATACTCCACGTACAATCTTCACGCCCTGAGCACTGCACTCCAATTCCCGAGCATATACCACGCTCAAACCTCTCAACCCACTCGTTTCGCGGCCACTACAAAATGTGATTCTACTCCACACACGGCTGTCCCCTTGGTCCCCCCAGGGCTACAGCCCCGCCTAATGGCCGCTCAACCAGCCCTCCTCCATCCGCGCCCGCAAGATCCGCTACAACCCCCATGCGAGCACAGCACAGCTCCTTGTCTTCTCTATTTCCTCTGTTTTCTTTTCTTTATATATACTACCCTCCCGCAATTTCTACTTTCTTACATTATACCTCGAACTCACTTTCTTCGTTACCCCCGTCACACGTCCTCGACAACTTGTCCCTACACCCCTACTCCCTCCAACTTGTGCTTTCCAGAGCACTACGGGCCCACTCAACCGAGTCGTATCATCTCTCCTCGCCAGTGGCCTGACCACTGTCTTTCTGCGCAACCCACTCTGACACAATAGCTCTAGAGATTACACACAGATACTATTGTGCACAACTGCATACTCCCATACCTTCCTCAGTAGTTCGAATAACAAATAGAAGAATCTGTGGCTAAGCTGCTCTCTCCCCCTCTTCCGCCCATTTTGAGCCAATCCCCATTTCCATAGTTCCCTTCAGCATTCTTCTTATCCGGCATGCTCTCACCCCCCGTCTCTTCTGGCCAAGCCACTCGGCTCTGGTAGCCCCACTCACACACACGATATCTAGCTCGACATTATATAGACATCGCCACTGACCCTTTCTCCATGCTATCCCCACTCCTCTTAAGTTGCAGTACACCAATACGCCCACAGCTTTCTCAAACAAACCGACCAAGCAATCCACGCACACCCCCCCCAACCCCAATCTTCTACCACCCAACACAGCCTTCCTCCCATCTCTACATCTCTCCTCCTCCACCACACAACTCACACGCACCCACCCCTCTCCGCCCCCCCCCCCCCACACGCCTTTCCCAACCACCACCACCCTCCAACACCACACCACACAACACACACCCCCCTTCCCCCTCTCCCCCCCCCCCCTCCCCCTTTTTTTCCCCACCACAACACACACACACACACACACCACACACACACACCCCCCCTCCAACACCTCCCCCCTCCCCGCCCCCCACCCCAACACTCTCCCAATCTCCTCGCCACACCCTCCACTCTATTTTCCTCCTCTCCCCGTCCCCCACAGCACCTCCTCCTGCCACACACGTCCCCTCCCCGCACCCTCTCCCCTCTCAGAAACCACCACCTCCGCTCCACCCCGCTCCGCCCTCCCCACACCATACTCACGCATCAACTCGGTACCCATCCACTTTGCTCAACCTCGCCATCAACCCCCCCCACACACAACCCTCCACCCACTCCCACCCTCCCACCACCCACCTCCCCGCGCCCCACCCAACACACCCATCGCACCCACACTCACCACACTCTCACACACACACACACACTCTCCCCCGCCCACCCCCCCCACCCCCCCCCCCCCCCCACCCCCCCCCCCCCCCCCCCACCCACCCCCCCCCCCCCACCCCACCCCCCCCCCCCACCCCCCACCCCACCCCCCCACCACCCAAACCCACCCACCCCCCACCCCCCTCCTGTCACCCACCCACACCACCCCGCCGCCCCACTCCTTCAACTTCCACCCCCCCCTCCCTCCCCCCCTCACACCCCCCTTCGGCTCCAGGAGCCCTCGCCTTCTTCCTGGCCGGGACCACGGGATGGATGATTTTGATGAACACACAATTCGTCACGTACACGCATCTACCGAAGAAGCCTCCTGTGCTTCCTTCCTAACATTCGACGAGATCAAACCCGACCGAATCAGCCTACTACAATTTACACATTTTCTTATCCCTCTGCAAAATAACCGCCACTGCTGCTGGCCTACTGTTTGCTGACACTCACGCACGCTGTAGCCAGGGTACCATTTGGAATATTTTCAGAGCTAAGCTTGCTTAAAATAACTAAAGTTCAAGAATAGTTAACGTTAGTTAAAATAAGGTCGGTAGCTCGTTGGTAAGCCAAATTACTGGTCACCTTGGCCTTGGCACGCACGCAGCCTACTATGATAAAGCTGGATGAGCGAAAGCCCCTGCAAGTATCATCAGTCCCTAAACGGGTAACGGTCGGTTCTGTTGATGTTTGCCCTTGACGGTAACGGGAAAATGGGCGAAACGAAGAAAAAAAATCGCAAAAAGTAAGCACCACGCAAGAGAATGTCCAATTTCTACGTCAGGAACAGCTGAGCTCTGGCTCTGAGTAAATTCCGACGAAGGAAAGTGAAAAACGGAAGGTACGGGAAGGAAGGAAGGAATCCCTCGGAAGGTTACGCGAGCAGGCCTACTGCTGCGAGATGAGACTTTCGCCGTATATGCGATGACGAAAGAAAATGCTATGAGCCTAGTTTGGGAGTGGATGGAGGAGAAGTAAAAAAAGCAGGCTATGAGTGGGAGTATTCCCGAAAAATAGGTCAAATCAATAGCCGCCAGGAATGGAGACGGCGAGGTACGCAATGGATGCTGGCTGGGCTCCGGAGCGCGAGCAGAAGACGAAGTAGATGTTTTGACGAGCAGAAAGGGCCCCGGTTTTCGTTGGGGAGTTTTGCACAGGATGCTGTGATGCGAAAGATATGCCTTCGGTTGGTTGTAATTGGGCACAGAGCGCTATTTTTGGAGAGTGCACCAAGAGATTTCCAGATTTTTTTGCCGTGGGATCTCGTTTCCGAATGGGTGGTCGGTGTGACGGAATGTTTTCGGTTGAAGTAGGCTGAGGTTAATTGTATCTTAGAATCAACCGTCCAGCAAGTGGACTTGATAATGAGTTGGCACTAAAACTAAACTAAAGGAATATGACTTCCAAAAGCACTCGAATTTGATGTCTGTGATAGAGAAAACTGGTTCCCACAGAACATCTATCTACAAAACTAGTCACAGCTCGTTTTTCTAATTTTTCTTTTGTATTTTTCTAATATAAAGGATTTTGGTCCGTGAAACCTTTGTATCAAATTTATGTTAAAATTCGTTGAACACTTCTTTGCAAATTTTTTTGAAAACTTCGTTGAAGATTTCTTTAACATTTTTTGA